>NW_010164929.1:0-36570 GCF_000695765.1 Mesitornis unicolor | reverse complement strand
GCGGGGGACCGGGACAGCCGGAGCCCCCTCCACAGCACAGGGCTAGGGGCAGAACAGGCGCTCCTGGACTTGCCCCGGGGCTCCCCTTACCGGTACCTCGCTCCTCACCCCGGCCCCGCCGCTGCCGCCTACCCCTGCCCCTCTCCGGCTCTGAGAACTCCGGGACTACCCGGGAAGTGAGGCGTCGAACACCGAGAGGCGTTTATCTTCCCTCCCCTCCTTTCCCCGCCCCCGGCCGAGGCAGCTGCGGCCGGGCAGGGTCTTTGCTTGTCGTCTCCGCGTTCCTGGAGGATGCTACCCCTGCTCCTCCGTTCCCCGTTCCCGTTTGCTCTGCCCTGCTTACGTGCCCCGGAGGCGAAAGCGATCCGGGTTAGCGCAGCTCGGTGTCCCGGGACAGGGAAAGGGCCGTGGGAAGGGGAAACAGGGTAGGAGAAATAATGTCAGGCGTTTGAAGTGCGTCCCCTGGGCTGGTACCTTCGTCCAGCCTCAGCCCTCCCAGCTGCAAGAGCCCCACAGGGTCTCCAGACTGTAATTTGGCCGAATGCTTTTCTCTCTGTTGAAGGAGAATAAAGTGGAGAATAAAGCTAGATCAGGCAAGAGGGGATGTGCTTTTATCCTATGGTTGTTTTTTTTAAATTGTCCTGGTGTCCTCTTTGAAGTTTTATACCGGTTTTGAAAGCAGAAGCCAGATGGACAGGCTTGTGGTGCCCACCTTTGTGTTGTCCTGTGCTGACTGCCCCGGGGGAGGCTAAAACAGGAGTCAGTAAGTTTGGGATTGCTTAGGTCTGGAGCTGGGGAGTGGTGCAGGACATGCAGTAAAAGCACAAAACATGCAGAACAGGATGAGTGAGTGAGGAGCTGAGTTGAGGCTGAACATCACGGCCAGGCAGAGGCAGTGATGAGTAACCAGGAAAGGGCTGTGATTTCCCCAAGCCCTGACAGAGAGCTGTGCTGGTGCTGTGTAATTTCTGTTTATTCAATTTGCTTTAAAAGCTGTCTAGAGTAAATTGTGTGTCCCAAACGACCCAAACCTTCCTTACAGCCAAAGACCTCTATGCGGGGAGTGAAACAAATCACCCAGAGCATGAGAGGCCTCATCTATGGTCACTAAGGTCTGTTGTGTGTGCTGCACCCCCTAGAATGCTTCCCTGTGTTATAAAAGCTCTGGTAACCCATTAAAATATGCTTCTAGCTGGATTGTAGATTATGGGTTGCTCTTACATTTGGGCTAAAACTTCCTCATTTTTCTTGCTTTTTGTCTCTCTCACACCCCTTATATTCACAAGCGATAGGGGTGTTTTTAGATAGGGACTCAGCTGGCTCTTCACTCACTCCTGGGGTTCACGTCACTGATGCTTCAGTCCTAATGGTGGCACAGCTGAGGAGCTCTTTTCAAGACAAGAGCAGGGACAGAGAGTATAGAGACCGTTCTGGGCTGCTCTGGTAGCAGATCAGGTTGTTTAGAAGATGATGTGTTTCTATAGCCGCTGTGAGGCACATCTGCCTGTGAGCAATTGTTCCCTGCATTGTTTATCTAAGGCTGCAGGAGGTGACTCCTAGTCTTGGAAAGCTGGAATTTCCTGCTGTGTAATTTTTTAATCCCTTAGCTGCTCCTGTGAGACTGGAAGTGTTCCTAGAAGACAAGGGAACGAAGACCTTTCCCTTTCAACTGGAGCTTTCTGTGAAACAAACAAGCTGCCAGTGATTGTTTTCCTATGCAGGACCAGTTTATCAATAAATACGAGAGACCTGTTCTTGTGTTTATAAACTTTTCAGTGGAGATCAACTCTCATGATGTGTTTGCACAACACCTGACACAGCTTGGCTTTGATTTCAGCTGTAATACCAATGTGCAGATAGCCCTCTGCCTCAGAGAGAGCATCATTTTCTTAGTAGTGTGCCATCTTGTGATGCACTTGTTTCCATAATGAAGGGTATTAATTGTATTCTATCTCTGGAGAGGCCAGTTCTCACCTACACCTCTCCCTTAGGACTTGTAGCATCTCTTGTGCAAGGGCAGAAGCCCTTGGCAGCGTTCAGCCATTTCAGTACAGATCCCTTGGTCTCAAGCCACCCGCCTCCCAGCCAGTTTGACTCAGCTGCTTACATGAAATTAATGGGAATGAATCAGGCAAAATGCTTAAATATGGTGTCATTGGAAAGCAACAGAGGACAAGGCTTGAAATCAACCCCTCAAGCACGTAAGGAGGTTTAATTAATTGCAGAAAGAAGGGCCATAGCAATCAGGAGAGTTAGATTAATACTTCCCATCTGAATTTCTTGCTTTCCCAACACAAAATGTTTTTTAAATCACAACAGATTTTGCTGAAAAAAAAAGTTTCATTTAATTTTAATGTTTGCACTGTAAAACAGATATGACAAAAGTGTTGCAGTTAGAGGTAAATGGGTGGTGGTGGGGAATCCAGGAAACAGAAATACAATTTCTTCCTTTCTTGTGTTAGGACATTTTGGAAAAAAAACCCCTTATTTCAGTATTTAAAAAAAATGTTCTTAGTTTCCATTTTTGAATAAATGCTACCTAATCTTTTCCAGTCCCCTCTCATTATGATCAGTGCCTGCTCCTGTAACAAAACCTCACTCAAAGCAACAAATGCAGTTCTATGTACAATGTGCACGTAGGGCTCAATACTTTGTGTGAAGGTAGCTGATAAACCTTAGGGTCTGCAGACTCCCTACAGCAATAATTCGTCACACAGGACTGGGTGAGTAGGATAAGAAACGACGGATCAAGTATTTTTTCCCCTAGAAGTGACAAAGGATAACTTTACTTAAAAAAAAAGCCATCAGAAAAAAAAAAAAGACTACTACTCAAAAATGTCTATTTACAATCCGTGAACCAGATACCCATTTACTCTAGTTCCACTGAATTAATTACTTGTACCCATAGACAACCTGACCAGGAACTCGTATTACTCAAGTCTACTTTAAAATTAAATATCTACCCCTTTTCAAGTCAAGAGTTGCAAAGTAACAAAAGTTTCCCTGGTGATACGCTGTGAAAGGTGAAGTTTCCTACACTTTGGCATCTCACGGAATTAAGAAATGCTTGCACACGCAAACCCCGAGATTCACACCTGAGCAGTACAACTTGTCCCCCAGGAACAGAAGAGCATGCTGCAGAGAACAGGCAAGCTGCATTACTTACAATTCAGGAAAGACCAGAACGCATGCACGCCTCTACTCCAGAGAGGTTATTTTCGTTTGGTACCAGATAAAACCCAAAGGATGGATAAAAGAAAGAAGGGAAGGTCAAGACGAAACCTTATCACATCAAATCAACACAAACTGCTTTTGTGTTGAATGGAGTGGGAAATTCACCCAAGGGTTTTGAACAGTGATGTCCACCAGTGGGGCAGTGAGGCCAGCTGTGAACAATAACAAGACCTGGACACAAGTTTTGCAAAAGACAACCTTTTTTTTTAAAGGAAAAAATAAGAAAGCTTTAAAATACTTAATTAAAAAAAAAAAAGAAAAAAGAAATAAAGCGCCTTTAGGAACAGAGCAGAATGGCTCAAAGCAAAGCAAGAGTGGTAGTGGGTAAAGCACAGTGCCATTGACCTTGGAAGTCTATTGAAAACCAAGGCTCACATGTAGACACAGGTCTCTGGTGAAATGAACTGGGTAACCTTGGCTCAGTTTGGGTGTTTGTGGTGTGTGTGCGTGATAGCAACAGCATGATAGACCCTTCTTATGGGAAGCTCTGAAATGAGTGAGGGGGAAAGAGGGTCCTGACATAGAAATCCTTCCAGATAAGAGATTGCCAGGCAATCCAGTGTGAATGCAGAGATTTGCAAGCAGAGGGCAGTGTTTCATGCTGATAGTGCTAAGCAAGGGCTCATTCTTGAAGTGAATTCCTGGAAGAGTATTATCATGTCACGGTTGGCGTTGCAGATCCTTGGGGAAGGTCAGCTGCAGTTTGAGTCCCTGGAGAGTTCTGCTGCTATGGCTTCCCTTAAACACGACCTTCACTTGGCAGCATTTTGAAGGCACTGGAACGCCAGATGTTGACCCAAACATTGTTCCTAGAGAAGTCGGTCCACAGCTAGAAGTCAGAGCTCCTTTTACACGTCATGGAGGAGTCGTCTCAGTGGAGGTAGGTAGGTTGATTCCATCGGTACCAAGATCTGTTTGCAACACAGGGAATAAGAGCTACAATTGCCATGTTGTTAACAGTTTCCCCTTGAAATAAAAATCATTATTAATCTGTTTGTAACCTTACTTCGACTTGGCAGCCAGCAAGTGACCCTTTGCTCCTATAGGAAGCTCATAGCAAAACCCATCTTCCTAAGCAAGATCTTCCCTTGTGCTCATGATTTCACATCCTAGCTGGCTGCTGGACTTCCTCCATGTAAGAGGAGATCTGATTCACGGCACAGGATGATCCGTGACTCAGAAAGCCCAGGAGCAAGGCGTAACACCCTCTGCTCTCTGCTGCCTTCCTACTAACGCAGCATCCTTGATGCGATGCGCGACAAGTAGCAGAAACTGCAAGTGCAGAGCAGCCTGAGCAGCACAGCCTGTGGCAGAGGCACGCTCATAATAATGTTCAAAATAACCAGAAGGGCCTTGAGCCTATACATGAGACCTAATGCTTTTGCAGCATCTAAAGACGAGGCAGAGGAGAACCTTTGTTCTTGTTTCATCTGTTGCTGTGGGATACTTACACTGCAGGAGAGAAAACTGGCTGTGGAGGGGGTTATCCAAGCAGAGACAGCAAAATAAGCCTTCCTCTGCTCCCCCCACACAAGGACTTAGTTTAGGACAGTCCTTATGGCCAGTGTTTCTATCCAGCTTTTGTTGAGGAGGCGAGTTTGTTTTATTTTTTGTTGTTGTTTTTAACCAGCATGGTTTTTCAGGCTAAACCTGATTTACTATTTGTCTTCAAGCAGAAAAATAGCCATATCCCAAGAAACTTCAGGTTGGATGTGAAGCTTCATGTAAGAACATGCTGTCACGTAGCTCCACGTTGGTCTCTAAGGGCTTGCACGTTTTCCTCTAAGGTCCCATTGCCTTTCTCCCAGGCCCTCCAATGCCCTTGCTGAGGAGCAAGCAGTGGGTCCCTACTGCCTTACCCTGAAGAGTTGAATCCAGAGGAGTTCATTGCAGCTTTGGAGTTGCTCTGGGCTGTGCCGGGGCTGCTGGCATGGAGCACACTGCCAGGGGACGAGGGCCTGCTGGAGTTCCCTGGGGAACACGATGATGTTACTGTGTAGCAGAGAAAGCAGAATAAGCCTGGGATCTCCTTTTCCTGCCAAGGACATCCCAAGCCCAGACGCTTCCACCACATCTTGTACCCATCCTGATTCACTGTTTGGCCTGCAGCAGCAAGGCAGAATCTGTGCCCCCGCACAGAGGACCAGAAGGTCTCCAGGACTGCTCTGTCAGTATCACTTAACTCCTATTACTGTGAACTGCACTTCTCAAAGGAGATTTGACAGTGTTTTCCTGAAGAAATGCAGTAACCTACCCCTAAGCACTCCTCTTGTTTGGCTTCTAGGCGTGCCTGGCTCCCAAATCAAGACACCCCAATAAAATTTGCCTAGGATTATCCTGGGAATGTTACCATGCCCAGGAAGCTTTCCATGTCTTTGTCTCAGCAAAGACTCTGCTGTTCTTATCCCTTGCACACTAGTTATCTGGGGATATTTTCCCTGGCCAAACCCAAGGGTCTTAATAAGAGTGACCTGAAACTGCAACCTAGAAGCCAAGTAGTCACAGAGCCAAATCAGAGGAAGGAGGGAAGGAATGGGAATGCAGGTTTCTTAAGGCTTACCAGTCCCAGGCATGGTGCTATGCACTGGATTGACGGAGAGGGGCCCCAAGGACCCTGAGGTAGAGACCTAGAGAGAAACAGAAGCAAGCAGTAAGCAGTTGGCACTATGAGGGTATAGATCACAAAAATGCCACTCCTTTCCCATTCCTTTCAGAGTGTGCTGGCTCCCAGGCAGACTTCTGATCTACAGCTGAGGCTCCCACTGTTATTTCTATTCATACTCAGGTGTAGAAGCACCATTCTCATAGCCAGGGTCATGCAAAGAAATCAGAATGAGTGCTACATATGCCTGACACTCTACACAGATCTATGGATCAGCTATGGAAAAGCCTGAAATTACCAAATACAAGCCAAACTTTCTGGAAGTCCTGAGAACCCATTGGTAGGAGCCCATTGCTGCTGGCATGTTCCAGACTGGATGTCCCTAGTCTGGGCCCTCCCAGCTCACTCTGGTCTTGGGCACAAATAATCCCTTTTCCTTTAGGGAGTTCTCCATGGGTGACAATTCTCAGGTGACAATTAGTAATTTGGTGGCTGCAATCAAAGCGAGCCTGGGGCAGTTGCTGTTCCTCCGTGATACTTTAACTACAGGCAACACGTTGTTCAGAATGACTGATGAGCAAAGGCACACTCTGTACAACGCATTCACAGGAAAATTATTCACTGAAGCTACTGCTTTGAAAATTCATGGCTTGCAAGCAGCATTTTGTGTTTGTGACTGTAGACCAAATGTGTTGTGCAACAAGCGACCAAACTTCTTGTGATGTTTTCCTGCCTTCCGATGGATAATACCAAAACCCAGAAGATTTCAAGATAAAATATTGCTTACAAATACATATTCTCCCTCCCACTCACAAGTGCTCCAGCATTAACAACACCGTAGGAAGGTTCCTGCCACTTTTATATGTGGGAGCAAATGAGTGACTATTAACTAGCAGAAATGCAGTAGTAGCCACTGACAGTGGATTACAAGGACACGCTGTCACCAGTTCTCCCAGCTTGTCGGGGATGGCACACGGAGCTCCTTAATCCCAAGCCTCTCACCAGTCTGGAATTGTAGATAGGTGATTTGATGGGGGATGGCATCGGGCAGCTGATCCTTTTTTCCTTCTGGCGCCGGTTGCAGAACCAGACCCGAACCACCTCCTTTTCCATGGAGAGCTGCTCTGCTATCAATGATATCTCCTCTGAACTGGGCTTGGGGTTCTGCTGAGAAAGGGCAGGAGGTTAAAAGGAAGCCCCAAAAAGCCGTAGCTTACAGCATCAATGTATGCTTCTGCTGCTGGAAAGGCAGAGGAAAAGGGTGGGGTTGGCTGTAAACTGGAGAGGGGAGAAAATTTGCTTCTAAGACAAAGAGTAAATATTTGGGTGAGAGATCACGTTCTGTGAACCAGAAAGTGCCTCCGATTCAACAGCAGGTCTCATGCAAGCAGTGGGGGATGAGTCACATTACCTGGCCCTGTTCTTGCATAAAGCACCACGCTCTTTGATCTTAACAGTACCCTAAATCATTGCTTGGGGGGAAACTAATGACTGATGGTCCTCTTATCACTGCGCAGGACACACAAGCTCTAAGTGCTGCTTGTACGCCTATCTGCACCATCTCAGAAGAGCCATTTCTTCTCTTTCTTCCTCCACCCAGGAGGGAAGTAATAGTACCTATCCTTGCTTCCAAGTAACTTGTTTTCTGTTGTATTTAACAGCATTTATCTCTATGGATTTTTATCTGAGTTGGAGACTTGAAGGTCAAAAATACTTAGGCACGTAGATTTCAAGAGAGTTTTCCCATTACAAAGAATGTCTCATACTAGTTGAAAATGAGGAGGCCATAATGATCTGACAATGATTTCTTCTCATTAACAGTATTAGGAGGAAATTTTGGTATGATCAGATATGAGGGAGAAACCAAGACAAAAGGAGAGCTGGTCAAAAGCAGTTTTGATGAAAATTTTTCAGTGGACAAGTTAATCCTACTGATTTAAAGCACCCTTTGCTCTCTGTAGTGATTTTTCTTGAGAATCTTGATGCTTAACAAGGAAAAGGCTCCATCTCTGAAATGACTCAGCAGCAATATCTGGAGCGACTAATTCTGTGGTCCGACAAGACCTGCTTAAGGGGGCATCCGCTTCTGTGCTGTGACCACACAGTTCCCGTGACACACACCCACAACTCACAAAGAGGTGGGTGCAGGACATCAGCTGGGGTAGGGCACTGATCAGTGGGAGGTAATGGGGAGGTGTGATGAGGAAACTGTAATTCCTTTAAAACAGCTATTACCAAGGGAATAATGGGGTCTGATTTCTTTGGTTCTGACACTTTTCCTGTTAACACCTTAGAGTGTTTTCTAACCTGCTATCAAAATAAACTCTTTTTTAGAGGATTCGGTGCTACTCTGACCTAGCAAATGCCACACTCAGAGAGAGTTCACAACACATGGAAAGATTTTTTTTCCCCCCCTCACATCTTGAAATCTTTTCTCCAGCGTAGAGCGAATGTTGGTCTCAATGCTGGTTCGCTTCTTTCTTTTCCGTCCAAACATCTCATTCACCGAGGGGTAGGAATTGGGAGTGCTCATGGAAGAATCCAAAGGAGCAGATTCTGGGGAAAGAGGGAGGAGAAGAGAGATATTCAATAGGACAATGAGTTATTTTTTGTTCCTAGATCCTTTCTGAGAAATACGGCACCTCCTAAAATAAGTAAAATGTTCCTACATTGTGGATATATCCTCTGATGATGATGATTAAAAACTGCTCTAACAGTCCCAAATCCATCAGTGATCTTGTCCAAATCAGGGCAGAAATGTTAGCACTAACATTTTAATCAACACACTATTTTTCCAGCTTGATTTTCAGCCTGCTCTGATGCGGACCACGCGTTTTCCAAGGATTTAATTTCACACAGTTAACGATGTTGACTTACGCCCCTGGGATCAGGCCTCACGTGGCTGAGACACCTCCTGATGTACACTGGTCAAACACGCAACCCCTGAAGGGCAAATGAAGCACGTGAAGGTAATACCAGTGGTTTGCAGCCATCAGAGGACACCAGCCCAACGCTGCTGCTACTGTGAATTCCCCTCGCAGTGACATCCTCCCTCCCTAATTACTGCTCATGGGCACTTTAGGAGTCCCTTCCTAATCTTTCTGGTTTACACAGGGAGGAACTGAATGGACTAGCCCAGTGATTTGCCCCAGGCCACTCAACAAAGCAAGAGGCAATGCAGGAAGGGGCTGCCCCAGACATCAGTTGCAATGTGAATCCCACACTGCCAGAATGAGAGGACAGATGCGGTTTGATATGCTGTGCAACCTGCTATGTGGTCTACAGAGGAAAGCAGCCTGTTACCAGCCCAGTCACAGATCTGAGAGGTCTTAGCTTCAGCTCTGATGGTGCTGACTTTTATTAGAGGTTCCTGGATGGCTCTGCTGGCCAAGGCGGGTGGTGTTTCTGCATGTAATGTCACCTACCTGCATCACTCAGCCACTTCTCCAGCAGGGGTTTGAGCTTGCACATATTCTTAAAGCTCAGGTTGAGAGCCTCGAAGCGGGAAATGGTGGTCTGGCTGAAGTCATTGCCGTAGAGCTTCCCCATGGCAAGTCCAACGTCACCCTGCCAGGGAAGATCCAAGTCACAGCATGAGCTCAGGAAAAACCCCACAGCTTCCTGCTGTCAAGAACACCTCTCAGCTTGCTGCCAGAATAGGCTCAGCCTTGTTTCCATGACCTGCCTTCCAGAGAAAGTGATTTCTTTTCCCACTGGAGTCTGCCTGAGCCTTTGTGTAGTGAAGAAGGTGCAGATAATGGGATCACGGTAACGAAGCATTAAGAAGGGTTTGTCTCTTCATGTGTTTGGAAGTGGATGCTCCAAAGGAGGCCAAACTGTATCTAATCCAACCCTTCCTCCATCCACGCCTCTGCCGCAAACTCCCCCAGTCCAACACGTCCATGTCACAAGTGATGCCACCCTTCCCACTGATGAGGCTGCTTACCTGCGTGAACCCCAATTTGATTCGCCTTTGTTTGAAAGTCTTAGCAAACTTTTCCAGCTCCTCTAGGTCACTGGGTTCCTCGGATGCTCCTGATGGAGTTAAGTGCTTTGCCACTTGCAAATGCTGGGGTACATCCAGGTGGGGTTCAACCGATGAGCCAGGGAGTCCAGAACGGCCCACGGCCTGTTATAACAACCACAAAGATGCATAGAGTCACAACAATGGAAAAAACACACTTTATTTTCCCTGCCATTTGCCCTTAATGAGACAGCACTTTTGTAGATGGCTGCTTCTCAAGGAGGACTGAACATTGAGGCAAGTTACCTGTGATGCCAGGCTGGGTCCCGGCTGGGAGAGGAGAAGGCTGCCCTGTTGCTGGGGGAAGGAGAGGAGGTTTGGCTGCAAAGCTGAGGAGAGAAAAAGAGATGCATCTGATCAGACCAGCTCCTTCATCAGCACCCAGGCAGCTGAGCATCGCTCTGCACAGGGAAGACTCACGAAGCTCTGAATGGAGAATGGCAGCTAACTCTTGTTCAAAATGAGAATTTCAGCCGTTACAAATGTGCATAGCTCCGAGTTGGATTAGGAGAAAATAAAGGTTCTTTCCATGGCTTTTAACCTGAAAGGGATTATTACAATGATGATATAGGTAAAGTATCTCGCCCATTGATCCACGCATGTAGCTCATTAACCTAAGGCTGAACTAGGGCACAGACATTTTACATAGACATCTAACTTTGATTTTAGATGCCAAGCATCAGAGAATTCATTACATCCTTAGCGGTGATCTCTCCCAGTGCTTAATCATTATAGCTGTTTAAAAAATGCGGGTCTTGTTTCCAATAGGAGCTTTTCTATCTCCAACTTTCAGCCACTTGATCTGGTTAAAAAAGTCCTGATCCTACAGTTAATCTCATGAGCCTACGCACTCTGCTTTCTACTGTACATTTCATTTTGAAGTGTCATTTTGAAGTCATCTGACCCTTTTTTCCCCCCTACCCTGCTGTACTTCAAATAAATCGAATTGCTTGTGGAACATACAAAATGACACAAAAGGATGAAAGTGAAAAAGAAGGGAAATCTATAAAACTAGCAAAACCTGGTATTTATGGAGGTTGTATAATTGTTTAGTTGACAAACTGCCAGGTACAAGCCTGTATCTCTCACAGGGAACACCCTAAAGGGTTAAGTAGGGACTGATCCATTGTGGTTCCCTAGAGATTTCCTTAGGTTCTTCAAGTCTGTTGTAGGTGAAACCTATAGAATTTAGTGAGGATTTATAACCTTTCCTCAAAGAGTCAATATGTTCTATTGATTGTAACTGACAACTATAGGGAAAACTATAGAAATTTATGGACTTCTGCTAAAAAAAAAAAATAAAGAAAAAATACCATCTCCAGAATCAATCACACCCTCTCTTTCTGTCTTTCCTTTTTTAATTTAGATCTGAATGTGCAGGATCCCATTTATTTATTTAGATTGGTGTTTCAATAAGGCTCTCTAATGCTGGAACAACTTTGACTTTCAAATGCAGGCTGGTAATGAGGTGCACATTTTTAACAGTGAAGGTAATTAATCACCGGAATGGCTTGCCTAGGGACATGGCGGATGCTCTGTCATTTGGAGTCTTTAAAATCATGATTGAACACCTTTGCAAAAGCTAAGCTCTAGCTCAAATGAAAATTATGGACTGGGTTCAGGAATCACCGGTTTGACAGCTGATGAGAGCGGGGCTGTGTTTTCGTAAGATGAAGACCTGAGCAGCGATGTGTTCACTGACAGCATTCCCAGCATCTACCTGGCTGCTTGTTTCCACCTTTATGGCATGGAGCTTTTACTCCCTTATCCAAGTGTGCCAGCATGAGCTGCTTGAAGAGCTGCACAATGAATCAGATCAGGGCATAATGAACCAGACCAGGGACCTTATCTGAGTTAGAAACAGTTTTAAAACACTAAACCCAAACCAAAACACATGTCCTCTCGGAAAGGTTAAGCCTGCTTTCACTCTGCAGCAGCTGTGCATGCACATGGCAAAGGATCATTAAAGCTTGGCAATCATTTATTCAAATAGAAGTGCTCTTCCACAAAGAGCTGGCTACTGGCCAGAGTATCCAGCCTTTATCAAGTCTGGAACCAAAAGGGGTTATGGCCAAAAAGCTGGCCATCTGTTGCAGGGGTTATAGCCGCAAAGGAAGTCACTTAACAGAAGGATCTCTAACTCTATAAAAGGAGGCAAGTTCTGTTTTCCAGAATAATCTGCTTCCTGTTATATATTAATAAAAGCAGACAGTAAGCAATAGATTATCCTGACTCAGCCATTTCAGACAAACTGAATTCTAGATTATTGTTAAATATACATCGAGTAGTTTCTTTATACATCACTCAGCATCATTTGGCAGAGAGAAGAGCTTATGTATACTGTCAATGAGAAGTTTCCCACTTGCCTACAATATAATAGTTTTCTTTCGGAGGATATGTACCATTGCATTTGAGCTGCAGAGATTTAAGGTTTTAATTCTGAATTTTCATTCTTATGGAGGGACGTCTGTACTGGAATAAATCAAGAATGTGAGCAAAGGACCCAAGTCTCTTTACATCTGTGAAGTTGTGGATCGAGCCTGTGTCTGTCTATCCACAAGCTGCATAAAACTTCACCAGTAGCACGTCTGTATCCCTGGTTTTGGGCAAATGCCATAACAAGTAACGACGGTAAAAGTAGGAACGCAGGGACTCTCTCAAGCATTGTGTTCAGTCCTTTCATCCATTTCAAGGAGCCCATTACACTGAGTTTCAGAAGTAGACCTCCTGTCTTCTCCTGCTCCATAGCTCGGAGTGAGATTTGGGAACAACCACTGGCAACTCCGAACCTCTCAGCTCTCGTCCCCAGGTTGCTCCTGGCTAGGTTGGATCTGTTTGTTTTAGTGCCAGCATTGTCCTTCCACCAGAGCAGCTCAGCTCCTTCCCTGGATCTGCTCTCCCTCTAAGGTACTTGGAGATATCCACTGAGGCTCTCATCACTTTTCTGGAAGAAATGAAGCATACTAACCCAGCGAGGCTGGAAGCCCAGGCAGGCTGCAACTGCTCCTTGCTGTTTTGCTGAAAGCCAGCCAGGTGCTGTCCTGAATTTCAGAGGCGAGATCCCTACCCAGTCTGCAAAGACTGGCCCCAAGGTGGCACTCTTGGTGCACACAAGCCACAGGTGCCAGGAGCATCTCCGGAACCAGACCCTTCCTGGAGCAACTAGGACGTGTAAGGGACCATCCCTGGTGCGGGAACCAGGACAGGGGAAAACGCAGCTGGTAACATAACAGGGGAACAAGCACCATCACTCTGGGAAAACGTAACAGACCGGATTAAAAGCAACAGTCATGAGAAGGGAGGTTTTTCCTAGGTACGTGTCTGTTTATGACAATGACCGTTTCAGCTTTTATTGCTCTTACCTTGCTGCCCGGCCTGAGACTGAGACAGAAGAAACTGGGGAACCGACTGCATGTGACCAGGAAGCAATACCAGCTGCTGCAGGGTGTGAAGAGAGCTCATATCCTATGAGGAAAAGCAAAGGGAATATCAAAACTCAGATATATGTCTGCTCTTCACATAGGATCACTTCTCCTATAAAGCTTCCCTGCTCTTTTATGTTGTCCTTGACCCCATTCACACTTTTAATTTAATTGCCATCACACCAGATTTGTGCAATTCATGAACTGGAGAGCTGCAGATCCAGAGGCACTGCAGGATCTGAAGTTTTCAGCTGTGTAAGAAGAATTCTGTGCGCACACAAACATCCACACGGAGAATTGACTACTTCTATCTGAAAAAAGTCAATTCACGAAAATGTCATTTTTGAGGTACTGGCAATTGAAACCTGATTGTTTGAAGTAACAGTGAAACCTCTTGGATTTCAGTTTCTTCCAGATAATGCGTTTTCAGAGAGTGAACACCCTAAAATTACACAGGAAAGTGCAGCTGACTACCCCATTTCACAAACACCAAGAGCCCACTCTCCACAGAAGGCTGATTTCCCAGCCAGCTGTGTGCCAAGATGGGAAAGTAGCAATACCCAGCAGGACCCAATTCTCTGCACCAACAGAAAACACTTTGCAACGGATGCAGTGACCTGACCCAAAAAGGTTTCCTGTTCTTTGCCACATATCTGCCAGGAATTCTCCACTCTGCAGCGAGCAGATCAGACAATAGGTACTGAGAGATGAGGATTACATCCTAGCGCTCTTGCATTACTGGGGTCTCAGCCCCAGGTCCATTGTTGGGACTAGGGGATAAGAGTTTGCATTTGCTTGGGACAGACACTAAAATAACCAAGCCAAACCAACCCCAGTAAAACCAACTCCCTTTAGAGGTTCATTTTTAAAGGGGCTCATTAATCAATAAAATGAGATCTTTGAGCTTCTCAAGAACTGTTTTGAAGCCTTGGGGAACTTGAACAGTCCCTGAATTGTGTAAGGGGTCTGAATACTCCACAGAAGAACAAGAGAAGAGATCAGTGAGCAGCTGTGTGGCCTGCTGGCACCTAACTCCACTAGAATTTAACAAGAGTTAAGTGCTAAATTCCAATTTTTCACCTTAGGGGAAAAAAGTTCCCTCAAGGAATTAATTTTTTCTCTAGTGTAAATCAATTTGGGCCATCATATTCAAGGATGACTATACTAGTTCAGATCAAGAGTTAATCTAGCCTAGAAACCTATCTCCAGCAGTGGCATTAACCAGACCTTCATGAAAGAGGAAGACCAGGGCAAACATATCCAACACTTCCCTTTGGTGTTGTCTCAGCCTCCAATTATTTTTCAGTCGAGGGGATTTCCTAAGCACGGTGTGGTTTGCCTGCTTAGCCTGCAAAGGAAATCTCTTCCAAGTACGTGTCCAGTCTACCTTTGAACTCATGTAAAACTTTCTGCAGAAAGGAAAGAGACTGAGGAGGAAGCTGACTTCTGCCAACACGGATTCATTTTCCCCATTTAGTGTCCTTCATGCCCTCAAGCCTCCTTTTGCCACTGTCAAAAAGCATATGTAATCTGGCAGATATCTCAAAACCAGCCTTTTCTCTGCAGGTTCATTAAACCAGTGCCTTTTCAGACTTCTGGATCCTTGAAGGAGCAAAGTCACTTACCCCTGAGATTTGGCTTCCGGGCATCATTGATGATCCCTGCACAAGGTGACCTGACCTAGGGGGGATTGTAGATTGCAAGGAGTCGCTGAGGTCCTCAGTTTTAATCTGGAAAAGAGCAAAGTAATTGTAGCATTTAGGGAGCAGAGACAAGGGGATGTAGGAGGTGTGGGGTGGCCAGGAGGCAGAGGCTGGAAGGGATTGGGGTTGGGAAGGGGTCCTTTCAGAGAAAAGAGAGGTCAGGACTTGCTGCTTCCATCCCTGGCTTTGCAAAAAGGCATGGTCGTTCCCCACTTATAATATGGACATAGATTTCCTGCACTGTCAAGCCAAGGGGAGGCTTGCAGTTTGCTCAATTAAAACAAATTCATTAAAACACTTTAGGAAATAACCAACTTTCAGTGATTTAGCAGGGATTAAAGCATGGGACTGCTTTTCTCAGACAAAACACTGAGGCATTTTGTGGCGTTAAGGAAGACACAAAGCAATTCTTTAAAAATCATGACTCACAACCTGATGGTGGGGCTGGCTATAGGTGACCTCTCATTTTTTTTCTGCAGGTAGCAGAGAACAGTACAAGTGGATGGGAAAGAAAAGGTCATGAAGTAGAAGACCTCAAAAAACAGTGTAATATTCTGGACTTGGAAACGTGGCATGCAAGGCACCAAACATACTTGCTCAGCTTCTACCAGAAAGCAGCAAGAAATACTACTGGTCAAGCAAGAAAATATCTGTTCCCTTATCCTGAATCCTTGTATCTGGTTTATTCCATAGTCTCTACTTTAATTTCTAACATTGCTGCTACATCAAACCAAACCAAAACACAATGAACTGTTACATCCCTGAAACCCTTTGGTAAGGCTGACTGGGACAGGCAAGAGGGGAACCTGGTTGGGGAGATTTTAGAGTGTTTTAGGTTAATTCCTGAAAGCTATCTGAGGAGTGTCTATGTGCAGCTGCCATGCACAGTAGACAGAAAAGTCATGCAGAGTTCTTCTAACACATTTTAACTAAAATAATCCAAGCAAACAAGTTCCAAACTTAAGCTCAGATTTTTCCTAAGTGTGAGAATGCACATTCACCTTTACTACTAGGGCTGAACCTCACCATTTCCCATCAAATTACTCCTGAGTCCAACATCCCTCAGAAGAAGAGCAGGGTCGTGTTTGCCGGGGCTTTGCAGTGCTGATGTGGACTTCAGGCCATACAACCTCCTACCAGCAGAGGGGGACAAGAAATTCAACTCTTAAAAACAATGGCCCAAACGAGTCTTTTTGGTTGAGGGACGTTGTATTTCAGTTTGACTCAGGCAAACAAATACACAAATCTCCACAGGAGCGAAGGAGAAAAGGTGACCACAAGAGGCTCGCAGCTGCGGTGCGAGGAGCTGGCCCTGTAACAGTAAGCTCTGCATTTTGGAAGGTACCATGCAGAGGGAAGAGAATTACAACATGTTTTTTCGTTACGACTACAGCTCTGGACACTGCCGAAACGAGTTTTGCAATAATAGTAGCTCCTTGCAACAAGAGTTATCCATGCTACGAATTCCAGTTCTTTCCTACCTTTCAGGTTGGCATGATCATCCCTCTTAGCCTGGCGGAAAAAAAAAAAATCGATGGAAAGATCTTCTTGATCGCTATCAATGCGGATGGTGTTTAAGTCACTAAATGATAGACAAAAGGCTCAGGACAATACACCGTTACCCCTGAGCCATCCGGTCATCGCAAGCAAACGGTTTTATGCATGTTTTTCTTTCTAAGAATGCATTAAGAAGAAGTCATCAGAGCCAAAAAGTAAAAATAAACTTAAAAAATTAAATAAATTACCCCTGCTTGCAATTCATGTGTGTCTGCCTCACACAACGCAGTCATCCAAGTCTGAACAGTCGCAAAAAGAAAAGTTATCCACGTCTTAGAGAACAAGGCGCTTGATCCTGCCTAAGTTATGATCCCAATTGGAGTGGAGTGTTGAAGAAGCACAAGCCATTTCCAAACTGAAATCAATTTTTACAGCTGCCAAGCAGAGTGATTTGGAAGCGTTCCAGGGTGAAAGGGGTGTGTAGCTGCATCCCGGCATCGCACAATATGAGAACGGGAGGTGGGTTTGGCAAAGGACCGGTTCCCGATTTAAAAACAACAACATCTCCCACTGCTCCTTCCCCCGTCCCTGGAATTCTCTGGCTCCCTCCTGTGCAGTGGGCGGGAACCTGGGTGTTCTTGACAAATCCGTCTCCCCTGCACCTATTTTCATTGGGTTTAGGCTCAAATTTACCTCTCCCTCCTCTTCTTCTCCCCAACAGGCCTGCAGCTGGCTAATTGTTCATTAGCAAGAGTTCGGGGTATATCCAAAACTTTTGGGATGGTTTATGCAAATCCTGCACCTTCATTTTTTTCCCTGGCTAAACCGGCAATATTACCAACCGTACATTAAAAAAACCAAAACCCAAAACCCCAAAAAACCACACACATTGTGGGCGAGGCCGTTCAATATCATGAGACTCCCTTAAAATAATGTAAATTTCAATTTAATAAAACAAGGGGAGGAGTTGCCTTCCCCTTTCCCAGTGCATCTGACTCATATTTGCAGGCGTTTTCTACAGATGCAAGGAAAGTTTTCGTTAAGGAATCAAACAAGGTTGAAATTATCACAGAATGACCTCATGTAAGTGTTTGTTGAAACACTGCAGGTGAGCAACAGTGATCTAGATAAAACCAGGACCAGATCCCACTGTGGCTTCTCAGGGCCGTTACACAATGATCAGGACAGATGGGGAAGAAGAAGTCAGAGAGCAAACCTAAATTTCTTGCCATTGACCTTGATTTGGGGAAATAACACTACCTAAGGAAAAACAGACTTGTGAAACAGCGGGACCAAGCAATGCACTGCAAACAGATCCAGCCCACTGACATCTAGGGAGAGGTGCGGAGCCCGGGTTGGGAATCTACGGCACCTTCCTCTCCCTGGGCTCAAGGGGAGTCTCTGGGCAGGGCTGGGAGCAGCTTTGAGCTCCTCCTGAGGAGGTGAGGGCAGGCGGTGGCACTGGTACATAGAGCTACCTATGGCTTCTCCCACAGAGGAAAGGAATCACACTTGCAAATCTCAAGTGGATGTTTTCACAGCCTTAAAATAGGGTCAGCTGCCCCCGAGCAATTAGTGTGAAAAACACAGGAAGGGTGACTGGATGGCAAGAGAGCCCCTTCCTTAGTTGGCTGGCACATCTGCTGGGCCTGGCCAAGGATGGATTGTTTCTTGCCTATCTCTGGCCCTAAAACAAAAACAAAAAGCAAAACAAACTAAGAAACATATTGAGGGCGATGGAAAATGATCAAAGCTCCTCAGCTTGCTTGCGTAACCGATTTGTGGAAGGTGTTTCATAAACATTTCATAAGAAGGAGAATTATGAAGAAAACATCTCCCAACCTGCCTGCAATTACTGCACAAACTCTTCCTTACCAGTAGGAAGAAGGGGAGAAAAAAAAAAAATACATCTGTTTTGTAACTGATCTGTGAACTTTTGGCAAACATTCGGTTCATGAAAACATCCTGCAGACATATTGCAAAGCTGTAAAAAGCCAGCTTTCCATGAGGAAGTTGGAAAGATTCACCTTAGCAGCTCTGATTTGACCGCGTGGAAGGCCATACCCAATAGACTGACCAACTCATGTTTGATTCAACGGACAGTCAGATCCCCTTGGTTGGGCAAGACTCTAATTGCAGCCCTCCTTGTATAAACCCATTTCAGGGTCACTGCTCCCTGGTAGTCTGAATTGGTCTCCCTCATCTATAAAACACCAAAGCAGGCAGCATGAATGCGGCCCCAAGCCGCCTCATTTTGATGAGCACTTCTGATGTAACGTAAGCACTGCTCTGTCATCTGCTTCGCAAAGGTGGGACCCACCGACTGATTCAGCACCCAGAGCCTCGGATGCTTTCCCCAAATCTAGATAAGAGATCCCCATACCCTGCCAGAGCGAGGCCGTTAAAGCCGTGTCAGCCTTCTCTCGTACCAGTTAGTAGGCAGGAGCTGCGGTCGTTATTCTGAGATAGAAGACAATCCTATTTGTTATGTAGTTTCTATTTAGATGGTAACCTCTTTGAAACAGATATTTATCTGCCTTCGTATCTGGCTTATCTCACAGTCAGCAACTCACAACTGTTGAGGAGTTTGAGTTACTCCTATCCCTCCCTCCTCCCACTGCAGAGCGGTAAGGCTATTTCGCTGGAGAGAAGAGCATCAGGTGCACACAGCCTTAGGAGGGTCTGACCCAACTGCCCCTCACTGGAAACAAACAGCACAGAGCTGAAACACTCCCAGAGCACTATTCAATACAACAGGGTGTCTGAAGCTGCCCCAAAGTGATTTGCCTGAAGTCCAGGGAAAAAGTTTGGCAGTAGAAAAAGGTATTGAAACTGGATCCAAGGCTATTGCAGTTAATTAACCTTCCAATGGCATAAGTGTGCTTTTCTGTGAATTACCTGCACACGTGGGCACCATAAAATAAAAAAAACACACTAATAATAAATTATAGCAATAATAATAATGGGCTTGCAATTACTATTTCCACATGTACTATCCTGCATGTATGGCAAGGCTTAACAGACACCCAAGAAGAAAGCAGAAAACCCTTATGTCAATGCGGTGATAGTCACCCTGTAACATTTGATATCCTTTCACACTGAAGGGTGGGATATTTCAGAAGCTGTCAGCATGACGAAAGGGGAGCTAATCCTATGCTGAACTCCTAGCAAACTATATCCTAAAACTCAGTTAATGACACCACACTGAAAAATTAAAATGTAATCCCTACCCTCAACATACCTGCATCACAGCTATGAGGCCTTGGAGTTCCATTGAGGCCTGATCTGCTATGCTTTATCCTCTAAGCTTCAGCCCAGGATGTTAATAGTTGTGCCCTAGCTGTGGTAAAAGTGAGGCTAGTGCTTTAGGAAGGTGATCTGTGTTCAGGGAGCACAGAACTGGCAAAACGATACTGAAAAGCAACAACTTACGG
Source organism: Mesitornis unicolor (assembly GCF_000695765.1). NCBI lineage: Eukaryota > Metazoa > Chordata > Aves > Mesitornithiformes > Mesitornithidae > Mesitornis > Mesitornis unicolor. The sequence continues at coordinate 16,654 of NW_010164929.1, read as the reverse complement.
CATCTCTGCTTTTACTATTGGTACTCAGGCGTGTGGTACCTTCTCTGACAAGGCCTGTAGACGTACCAGATCGAAGGTATTTTAAAAAAGGGGAGGAGAAGATGTCATTTTCTTGGTCATAACGGCGAGAACATCCAACCAAAGCATGGAAAACAATTTTACCATCATTAAAGCTCTGATTTCTCTTATGTCTTCATTCCAGGATTCTCCCTGGCCATCCTCAGCCAAGAGGTCCTGCCCTTCTGCCTCAACCTTCCCATGTGTTGCAGCACTGCTCCCTACATCTCTCAATTTCACTTGCCCAACATCCAAGGCTCTCCAGAACTCCACCTCTGCCTACACCTTTGTGTTTATCTCCCCCGCTCCCACCCCGGGCTGCATCCCTGCCCCTTTCCTTATCAATCCGATTTCACACACACCAGGCTTCATGGCTTCTCCCATGCCCTCATGCATGCTCACACAGGTTCTCTGGAGCCTAATCATGTTGCTGTTGAAGTCAGCAGCAAAGCTGCCTTATTGGGCTTTTCTGGGGCCATAACCAGACCCTTAACTGTTCTCCAAATTACGTGCATGAAAACTTTCCCCTTTCCGTTCATCTCTCATCTCAGGGGAGCAGACTGTGATTGTTCTGTATTCTCTGTGCCCTCTGGCTGCCAACCAGTCACAAGCCATCTAAATACCTGGCCCTGCCTCCCTGCTGCACAGGAACGATGTCCCCGGATCTGTCAACCAAGAGGAGGGCAGAGCAGTGTCCACCTACCAAGTCGTTGTGCAGGTAGCCCTCGGTAGAGAGGCACTTTCCACCACATCTCGCGTTTGAAAGGAATCAACTGAGAATCAGACGGCTCCCGTGACCGGGGCTGGCTCCGTCCCAGCTCCACTGGTTTCTCTGATTGGTTCACAGCAGTTTTGGCACCACTTGCCGCGCCCCAGGGAACTGGGACACAAGAAGAGCAGCTAGAGGGATTGCATTAAATACTCACAAGTAATATAATTAAGAAAGAAAAGAAGAGTGAGAAAGATCAACTTTGCTGGGAAGTATCACATAGTTTTTCATTTTGAGTGGAAGGAATGAAATCTAGTGATTGGAGGGAAGAAGGAGCTCAGAGCCAGATCTCTGCTCCCAGCTCAGTGGCTCTGGGTGACTTCTGTCAAGGAGGAGGGTGAGAGGGTAAGAGGGTTCCTTGCTAGCGTAAACCCAATGTCTAACTTCTAAGGGGCTGAGCAGCCTTGGTTCAGCCCACTGATTTCACATGGAGCACGAACAGATCAGCACCTCTGGGAAGAGAGAAAGTGCACTCTGATGTCAGGCTTCCAAAATTAGAGGCCTTGCTTGAAACCCCATCACCTTCACCTTTTTATGCTATGACTTGCCCTTCTGCAAAATGGGTGTAGGGCCCCACCCCTGCCGGGTGGTTGCTTTTGATTGAATTTTTGGAGCTCACCAGATGAAAGGCCTCCTAGAATTCAGAGTCCTCTCCTTATTACCGATGAGCCATTCTCCAGTAGGCAGAAGAGTCATATCCATGCACAATATTTCGTGCAACTCACCACTTAAAAAGATGCCGGGCAACCTAAATAGTGGTTTGACAGCGACAACTATGCCTTGAGCTTAGTTTCTATTGTGGAAACAATTGTTATGTCCCTTCAGACAGCTCCATGAAATTCGGGCCTGTCACCTGCAAGCTTAGAAAATATTTCCCAAAGGATGATAGGAGCCCAATTGGAGCAGGGAATTTGCACGAAGAGAAGATCTAGCTGTCTCTCCCTCATCTCTAAGACAGCTTTGAAACAGCTGTACCAGATTTATTGTCAGTGGATCAAGACAACAAGCACAGGAAATACGTTATAAATATAGGCTGGTCTTTAGAAGCCAGGAGCAGGAAAGCAGGAGTTTGTGAATGGGCTGCAGCTGAATCTGAATGAACAGATTCAATCCAGCCAGCTCTGAAGCTATGCTGGGTTGTTGTCAATTGTTGCTGGCCAACATAAAATGAATTCAGTGGTTTCAGGCCACCTCTGAAGAAAAAAATAAAAAAGGCCAAATCCTTCCTCCTAGTTCTCCCCCCTTTCCCTCATAAGCTTCCTCAGATTCACTCGCCTGTTTTGGATTTCATTCCCAGCGATCTCATCTGAGAGCCTCTGCAAAGCACCAGAACAAAACTGACCTGAAGAAGGGGTTGCTCTACATATCTGTCCTAAGCAAAACAGTGCCATATATAGAAACACAGGACTTTCCCTCCAGCCAGGGCTTTCTCTGATGCTTTCCCAAAGGGCTGCATTTCAGTGAAGAACCAGTGCACACATACAAATTCATGCAATCAGTCTGTCCCTAGGACAGAGTGAGGAAACTTCAAAAGGAAAAGGCCAAGGTGTTCAGCTTAGATCCAGTGTCAGTCAAGGCAGATACGGACAGCCGGGCTGATTTCCAGTTAGTGAAGGCTCAAGAGATGAAAAGCAGATGCAAGACAGGCTGATGCCCTGGGGCAACACGGAGAAGAGAGAGTGAAATCTGAATTGATCCCCAGAGGGGAGAAGGAAGCAGGATGTGAACCTCACCTTGAGAGGAGGGCAAAACAGGACTGGGATGGAAATCTGGAGGGCAGACTGAAACCTGAACTACCCACAGGGAAAAGCCAAGCAGGAACAGAAATGACATACAGGGAACACATGAGATTAGGGGGAGGTGGGAACACAAAGTGGAATGAAAAACTATAAGAGAGAACCCTGGGGGAAGGGAAGCCCTGATGGAGCAAAATTAAATCTGAAGGGAGTTTTGCATCCCAGATATTAATAACAAACTACCTAGCAAGTTAGGCCCTTCTTTCCACCTTCAAAAGGATGGAGGGGAGGAAGAACTTGTCTGTGGTTGAACACAAGACTATGAATCAGAGAATCGGAGTCCATATTCTAGCTCTGCCAGGGAGCAGGTCCCTGGATTAAAATACACCAATGTCCACAGGCAACTGTCCTATAAAGCATCCACTGATTTCAACTGCGATCACTGTGCTCAGCATCTTTGGGAAAAGCCAGGTAGTCAGTCTTTGTCTGCCTCATCTGTAAGACAGGGTTAAGCACCTCCCAACCTTCCAGAGGCACTGAGATGCTAAGCTCATTAGCAAAGGACCTTCAGACGTGTGGGTGGAAAGTACCAAGCAAGGTCAGAGTGTTATTAGTGGCACTGAAAAAGAGCCACCTGAGATTTTACATCTCAGATGTGGTTTGCCTATTTTGATTTCTTATAACATGTGTCTATAGGACATCAGCTGTGAAGACCTGAGACTACTCACTCTATTATCTCAGAACAACTGTTGAAAACCCCACATAAACCTCAAAAATTAAAGTTCCCTTGGACAATGACCATCAGATATGAACAGGGCAGGGAGAGGAGTTAGATGAGGTGGTCCTGAAGGAGGGAAACCTCTTTGGCACCTCTTGCAGAGAGCAGGGCAGTAGCACGCAGGATCCTCCACTTGGTTTTGGAAAGAAAGAACTTTTCAACAGACACAGTCTGTTACTGGTCTTTTGTTATATACTAGTAGACACACTCAACTGGCCAAAAAAAGTCACCTCAGATCCTACCAACTGGAAATATTAAGCAGCTCAATTATTTAATGCTGATTGACCACTGGAAGAGAGGGATTTTGAAATACATCACTTACAGTTACATTCAACAGTTAAATGGCAATGTGTACAGCCTACTGTGCAAATTTAAACATTGAGCTAATGTGCATGTGAAATACGAGGCCACTTCAATTGTATATCTTGTTTCCTTATTTTGTTCTGAGAGCTTTCCTTTGTGTTCTGGGGATCTCTTGCCCCAGCAATACGTCTCCAAGCTATCTCCTTTTCCCAGGTAAATCCATCCTAAGATCCTATTTCTAGGAAGCCTGGTGAAAAGAGATATATACCCTTATTACATCCTCCAATCGGTGTAAAACAGAAAATAAAGGAGGAGAAGTAAAGAACCTACAGGAAAATGCAAGCTGTGCTGAGCCCTGGGCTGCGCAAGCACACTAGTGCCTGCTTGTCTGGTTTAAATATTGTAAACTCTCACGGCAGGATCACCTTTACATCGATACAAATATCAAACCTGTCATTATCATTAAACAAATGACAGCCTGTCTGCAAGGGTTAGCCTTTTGCTGGAATGAAACTGCATGACAAATTTGGATACAGAGCACATGGAGATCCTGCTTAGCCTTTCCCGCACTGGTAACATGAACTTTCAGCTCTGTTTCAAAAAGGACATGTTCTCTCCCAGCACTGGAGTGCAGCTCAGTGTTCGAGAACATGAAGAGGCTTGGAAAGGACCTCTCATTCCCTCCTCAGAGACTGCATTGCTGCAAGGACCAACAGATGACGCAGTCCTACACATCATTTTCCCGATGGAAAAGAAGTCGGTGATTCAGCATCACTGTGTGTTCCTCCTCCAGCTGCGGATCAATGCACAGCACTACATGCTGGGCTATGACACATCATGCACACAAGCTGTATCATCTCCCAGATCCATCAGCCCTAGCTCCATGCGTGCACTCCAGAAGGCAGTATTATCTCAGGGGTTAGCTCCAGACACAGGGTGAATTACCTGGCACTCTAGAACAGCTCTCTCCAGAGCTGGCTACAAAAACAAACAGTACAGTATTCCCTTGAAGGCTGAACTCTGCATATACCAACAGGGAAATAAACTAAACAAGATCTGGTAAGACCACAGCAGCATCACCTGATGAGAATCACCACATAACAGTGAGGAAAAATTCTGATTCCAACACTTTTAATCAGACCTTTTCCTGGTCCTACTCAATGCGCTTTCATGGCAAGGCTCTGAAGCCACCTTTGCCGAGTTACTCAGTTCTGTCCCTGACAGACTCTGGACACGTCCCAAACCATCAAGAAGCAGATGTCCCCATCCAGGTTGCCAGCACCGAAGGTGAAAGTTTATTACCACCTCTTTGCATTTCCCTTGATATAAACAGGAAACAGCCAGCATTAGACTCACTAAATAAAAAGCCAAACCAGATAGGCAAGGCAGAAGATGCTTCTTTTTTCCATACACACCCTTTTCCCTCTCATTCACATACAAATCACTGTTGCATCCAGGTGGGAGGAGAGTTTGAAGAGGGGAGTGGGGAAGAAATGTTTGCCAAATAGGTTGAGGGATCAGAAGGCAGCTTTCTCATAAAGCGCAGGGCTGACCCACAAACTGCGAGAAAACCTCAAACTCCACGAGTTTCCCTCCTCCCTGTTTTCAGGGTGAGAGCAGCCACAGCAGGGAATTGGTAGGCAAGGAAGGGGTCTAACCAGGTCACTCCACCCTTCTCTTCCCGCCTGGAGCATAACATGGGAGGGAAACAGACCTGAAATGTAGGCCATCTACAAAGACTGGGGGAGAGGCTTAAACGATGTGAGATTTATGATCTTCAAAGTGATTAGCGCCCAGCACTCCAAATAAAGGCAAAGAGAGCTCAGCAGCTCTTGCATGCAGTTTGGAGTTGGGTTTCAAACCATATTTCTCTGGCTTCAGTTTGAAAACTTGAATTGCAAGGTAACAAAAAAAAAAAAAAGCCACCCAAAACCAACCTCAAACCTCAAACCAAAATTAAAAAAACCACCAACCTCCGCCCCTAATGAAAGAGCTCAGCACCTGATTTTACATTAAAACACTTTGATATTCCCCTATCTCCCTCCTTCCTTTTTCTTGTCCTTTGAAATCTATGCTGAGCTGAGGAGGAATTCACCAATAGCTGAGGTCTACCCGAAACGTGAGTGTGTAATCTGTGTGCATTTGGGCTCATTCTCACTTAAAATAACATTACCAGCAAGGGCTCAAGTCTACACGTGGCCTTGAGAGGGCCAAGAGAGGGAGACAAAGAGCCATTCACACAGCAGTGTCCACTCGCATGGGCTGTTACAGCTCCATCCCCAGCACTGCTGCAAACCCTCTGCTGCAGACACTGCGGAATTGGACCAGATTAAAAGAAAAAACAACAAACCCCCACCATATTAAAATGAGCTTGTTCACAGGCTTTTGCTTTTTAGACCTTGATCAATCTGCAGTCAGATTTGCTACTCAGTTACACAGACAGACATGCTGACACAAATGAAAGGGATTTTGCAGCACCTGTTCGGTGGAAGGAGAAATACAGAAGTGGGGAGTGAATGCTACGAAAGACTGTCATAAAACCACAATCTCTTTTTTTTGGAGGAGGATATTTCTATCAAGAAGACTCTGGCCCAAATCGTACTGACTGCTCGGCAGTCTGCCCCCAAAACTTTACCAGCATCCATCACTCACACGTGCAGAGGACTAGGACCTTAAAGGTCAAATCATCAGAGGGTGTAAATCAGCACTGCTTCACCACAGTCAATAACGTTTCCTTGATTAACCCCAGCCCAGCTTCCAGTTCTAACATCTTTGTGGCGTTGCCATAGGAAAAGTTTGCAACATGTAATGATCATAGCTTATTTGTATCTTGAGGGAATTTTCTGTTAGCACCAGCTATAAGCAGATTGGATTCTTCTCTTCTCTTGGCTTGTAGAAAGCCTGTGCTTTGGGCTCTGCAATCCACAGACACAGGACTTTTTGTTTTCAGCTGGGTATTCCAAAACCTTGGAAGATGGCTGAACGTGTTAAGACACCTTTGGTAGGAAGTTACGACCCACCCAGAACGAGAGCAGCCAAACCAAACAAACAAAACAGCAGCTTGCTGACATCTGTCAGACCAGAGTCACCAAGGCAGGCTTGGAGGACATAAAAGACATGGGGAGAAGCTTCAGCTGCCCACCTGCTGCCAGCAGGAAGCGTTTGCAAAGGATCTCAACCCTTGAACTCGGGGAACGCACGGCTGGAAGCAGGTTCATTGCTGTACTGTTAAGAGTGCCAACATCTACTTCAAATGCCAGTGACTGCCCGTGGGGTTGCAGCCTTTTTGCTTTCCTCGCTCCAGCTCCCCAGCCAGCCCCTGGAGTCCTGCAGCACATCAATGGGTTAGCTCTCTAGGCCTCCTCCTTTTCTTTACAAGGTCTCAATCCAGTTCCACTGATGGCCACAGGAGTCCTTAGCTCTGGACTAGAGAGTATTTTGCTATATGTATGCACAGATTCAAAATCTATACTCTCCAGAGGGCTGTCACCTCCCTGCCCTTGCAATTCTGATGTGAGATTCAGGGATTTCTTAGAGCCACATATGAAAATCTCCAGGCACTCAGTGAGACAGTGGCTGCTTTTAGGTGCATGAAGCAGGAGGATAACAGCAAACACAACGGTCTCTCACTAACAGTCCCTGCAAGAAGCTCTTGCTTTTATCTGCTGTCCCTCTCCCCACTGCCTTGCAAAGAGGAATCTGCTGTTGTAGGCAGGCCTGGTCTTGACATACAAACTCCAAGACCTCAAACCACCTCATCTTCAGCCCTTGCTGATATTCCCGTGAGTCAGCCCCGCGCTCTTAGGCTCACATACCGCAGTGCTTTCAGCGCCAGTGTCACAAGCAGTAGAAATGCATGGAGCTTTGTGTCAGGATTTGCACATTCGCCAGTGTAACTAATGTCCCTTTTGTTTCTAAAGACAGTGGAAAAATACTAAAAAGCCAGAAAAAAGCCTGAAGCAAATAGCGATTTAAAAAACTCTGTAATTAACTGAACTTCTATGAAATTGGAAGGCCTGGAAACCAGAAGTTTAATCTGTCATTCTATCCCACAAAGGCAACTGGGAAGAACTTATGTGGTCTGTTTAATGGTAGCTTCTGACCTAACAGTTTTTATCTCTTGGCAGTAGCTGCCTGGGACTCAGCAAGACGAGCAATTAAAACACAGTAATTCAAGAATGCAGGAGAATACCTGGTAACCCAGAGGGTGTCTTACCTGCCTGTTAAAGTCCAGTCCATTCTGTTCATTTCCTACAATGAAACAAAGAGAAAAATATCTCAGTATTAATGGCAGTCAGCACTGATGTACATGTTCCAGAACTGAAGACACACATAACCAAAGACACGCTGCTAGCACAGCAGTTTACTGTAAGGGCAAGGAGAGGAGGAGGAAGGTGGAGTCAACGCGGATGCAGCAATGGAAGCACAAAGGCAGCTTTTGCAACGTTTGGTGGTGTCAGCCTTTGCTAAAGCATAAAAGAAGTGCCTCTGCCTGGGAGATACCCAGCCAAGGGTGGAGGAAAGCTCACTGACTGCAAGGGAGATTCCAGCAGAGGTGAGCTGGAGCATGTTACAAACGTCCAGGGAAGTCCAGGACCAAGGCACTGCACATAGAGTAAGAACCAGCTGCGGGAGAGGATAGCAAAGAGATGGCCGAGGCTGTTAACCAGAGATCTTCAGGAACCCGTGTGGCACCGAGTAATTACAGGATATCTAAAGGAACAGAGGGTGCCGTGGGGTTGTGCTCAAGAGGCGTCTCCTTGATTCCAAAAGAGATTGGCAGGCACAGGGGGAAAAATCAGACAGGTTTCAGCCTGAAGGTACCGCACAGGCCCTCACTCATTCCCCTTTGATGATAAACATTTCCCCCCCTCCATCACACCTGCCAAATTCATCAAGAACATCACAGAGGAAAGGTTGTATGCTCCAGATATGAATGTTTTAAGGGATTCCATGAAGCCTCTTTAGTCGCAAAGTCAACCCCAAGAAACCCCTTCCCTTTCCAAACTGTTCCCTAAATCATTCTCTTCCAGTCCAACCGAGTTTGTGATAAATACCCTAAAATTGTTCACATCCCACTGGCACAGGCCCTGAGGGCTGCCGCCTCCTGTTTTTTCCAGTGTAACGTTCCCCATAAGGCATAACCCATGCCCTGTGATCAAGCTTCAACACATCATGTTTTTCAGTCGTTCATGTCTTTCTTGCAAAAAGTTGGAAGGCTGTTAAGAGCGGCTGTGCAGGCAGGAGTGCAAAGCTCATTGACTCTCATTGACTTGCTTTCTTCAACTGAACAAGTCTTTTCCCTAATCTAGCACATAGTTTTTCAGCTTGCACCTTACACATAATATTCCCAGGTGAATCAGCACGGTTCTTCAAGGGAAGCATGCTCAGTGCAATTATTCATAGATGGCAAAATATTTTAGAGTCAACGATAACAATTTCATGGCACCCTGTTCTCTGCTATCTAGAAACAGCTCTGGAGATTTAATCTGCAACGTGTTAACAGCATTGACTGTGGAAACCGTTTTTGCTTTTGTTAGGCTGAGCTGTACATCTTCATTATCAAACAACACCGGAGCACTATTTCACAGCAGAACAAGCTGCTGCCCCCAGCCCTGAAATCTCCTCTATCTCCTCACCATCTGCAACTCAACCCACATCCAGCTCTGCACCTTCCCCCCCAGCCTGTCTGCATTTCTGCTGTGCAAGAGCCTGCCTTGCTTCTTGCCTTCCTCCTGACTTGCTTCTCAAAGCTTTTTCTATTCCCTATCTGAGGTGTTTACCTTCTTCCATGCAATTCCCTACTTCACTACAGCCTCCAACTTGCTTCTTTGCTCCCGTGCTTCTCGCAGTAACCATCTGCTCCCTGGCCACCTCTCTCCAGCTGCTCCTGCCCGAGGAATTTGTTCATTCATTGCGTTCCAGCTGAATGCCGATAGTGATAATAGGCGATCGCAATCAGTATCCACACACCTGAGCAGGACTGCGTGAGGATCTTCAAGGCCTGCAGTTTCTACCTTTGAAACCCATGGGGGGGTTGATGCAATCTACAGGCAGTAGCCAAAGGGAAGAAAGGCAAGGAGGAGAGAAGGAGGAAATAAAGATCCTAGTTGCTAAAATAGAACAGGAAGGCCGATAGTGATAATAGGCGATCGCAATCAGTATCCACACACCTGAGCAGGACTGCGTGAGGATCTTCAAGGCCTGCAGTTTCTACCTTTGAAACCCATGGGGGGGTTGATGCAATCTACAGGCAGTAGCCAAAGGGAAGAAAGGCAAGGAGGAGAGAAGGAGGAAATAAAGATCCTAGTTGCTAAAATAGAACAGGAAGGAAAAGGTAATCTTCTGGCTTCGTGGATACAAGAGTTTCACTCACGTTCAAATGCAGCATGTTGATGAGGCAAGACTCAAAGACCCTGAGGGAAATCCCTAGGTCCCAGTGATGATGGGTCTGAGTCACCATCATACACCCCAAAACTTGGAACTTGAGATGCACAGCTGGAACAGAGTTTCACTCCACATCACTACCACCAGGCCTGAGTTCTCCAGCACATTCATTCCTCTGCTTCCAAGCTTCCTATCTCTCAGTTATTCCTCCCTGCACAAGCATGTGCAGCCGACAAACCTCTACCTTTCTTTTTCCCTTCCCCTCCTACAAGGTAACACACAGCTTTCTCCAAGTCCTACACTCTGTTCTCTTGCACGTCCCACCACAGGTCAACAGGAGTGTTCGGAAGCACCTCAGCCAGGAATTATGTGACAGTGGAGCATACTGCAAATACGCGTGGAGATTGGCATTGACTCAGTGGCAGCTTGGGTGTCTAAGTCTGAGAGAACTGCCCCAGGCTGTCTTGGTAGACAGCAAGGAGAAATAGGCACCTCCAGAGGCCATTCATCTGACCTATCTTAGACGCCTATCTTAAGTTGAGATGAATGGCCCTCTGGAGATGAGTATTTCTCTTTATTGACTCCAAAGGAACCCAGGGGCAACTAGTTCAGACTTAGATGTCCAACAGTGAGATATTTAAAACTGGGTGAGGTGATTTCTACTCCCAGTGGTTATGTAAATGGGAGCTGGATACACAAATCTCTTGAACTTTTCAGCAGCACCAGTGAGTGTTTGTGCACAGATCTATTTGCAAACAAATCTTGTCTTTTTCCATTTCAGTAAAAGCTTGTGTACAAGGAAAATCAAATATATTCTAGCTGCAAGCCAAGGTTTGGGTGTGATAGGGATAACAACTCTCCTCTTTCAGTTAAATCTGTAACTTTCCTACAAATATTTTAAAAATAGACTCAGTTTCCTCCCAGTTTCTATCAACATCAGGCCTCGCAGTGAAGTAGTTTTTCCTTAAAGGAACGGGCTGTTCAAACAAAGAGGATATGCATTTAAGATTTAATCTTTTCTAGCTCCAGGAGATAAAAAGAAAGAAAAGTGTAAGTGGCAGCAGATTCTCGGCTGCTGCAAACTGCCAGAACTCCACTAATTTTAATGGAGCTTCACACCAGCCAACAACTTGCCTCTTGCTACACCAGCCAGACACAATGAGATCCAAAGACTCCAGCATCTGCTAGACACAGTCCTCCCCTCCTTAAATTGCATCAAACTGGGGAAGCCCTGGGATTTGAATGGAGGAGGATTGCTTTGAGCCCCTTGCACTACAGTTCCCAGGAGATTTCCCATCAAACAAGCCATCATTCCCCTCTGTAGAGGTGTTTTGGACAAGGGTAAAACGGCAGCGATAGGCTCCCTGCCTCCCTGCAGCACGGCAGTCAAGGCCTGTGCTGCTCTCCTTGGTTCACCTGGCAGCTGTTTTGCATAGCACTGGCATCAGATCTGGTGCGAGTTTGCCTGGGGAGGTTTCTCTGGGGATGGGAGCAGCAGAACAGTTCCGGACAGCTTCCCCCCACCCGCCGCTGTTCCCCCCCGCCTGGAATGCGGCGTTTGCTCTGAAAAACCAAAGACAGGAGCTCTATCAGAACCAACACGATTCCCACTGGAAGCTGCCGAGCCAGTCCTGCACTTGAGGATAAAAGCACCGCAATGGGAGAAAAGTGAAAATCAAGATGGCAGGGTGCCTTCATCTTCACAGGGCCAACACATGCAGCAACGTGCAGGTGTCACCCGTGGGGAGTGACATCTTTGCACCCAGCGACAAAACCAGGACCGCAACCAGAAGGCCAACCTTATCCCTCATCCCGCCCAACTACACACTTAATTCACCTCACAGTTTGATCTCAGCCGCACAGAAGGGACAGGGAATTAGAAGGTGATTTCAATCTTTAACAGGTGTTGGGGAATTCCCACAGGGAATCAGTTTTCTGCCCTGTGCATACGGGAGGGAAGTTCAGCCCAGCTGAATGGCGATGGAGGAACAGTGCCAGGCAGACACCAGGCAGGGGATTCAGCTGCCTGCGCTTAGATGTCTAACTTTTAGGTGTCTAATTCTGAGCCAATTGCTCTAGGCTCCCTTTACAGCCACGGAGAGGAAGCAGGAGCTTCCAGAGGGCAATTCATAGCACCCCTGAGATAGATGGCTGAGCGATGAATCACCTTCTGGAGATACCTATTTTCATCATTGACTGTGCAAAGAGCCCGGGGTGAGTAGGTCAGACTTCAGCCTCAAAGCCCTGAATATCTAAAATTAAGATTAATCTCACCTATCCTGAAGATTTTAGCACTCCAGTTGATAAAGCACAATGCCATCAGAGACTGACAACGCAGGCCAGATGTAGAGTGCCTTTCATTGTACATTTTCTAGAAGCTGAGAAATTAACTTGTTCACGTTAGCTGAGACAAGAATCAAATCTTTCACCTCAAACAATATGTGAAGTTACAAGATTACTCAAGAGCCAGTAAAGAAGAGCGTGTCAACAATTCCTTTAGCTATAAAGAGTACTTGACCCACATGCTGTAAATGAAGCAAAACGCTCACCTTCACTGAGAAGGATGTGGTTCTATTAAGCAGAAAGATATTCAGCATCAAATACACTCCTCAGGATTTCAATTCACTTGAGACTCAAGCAAATACCAAGTCATAACCCTCACGCTGCTGTTCCCAGCAGTCGGACCAGCAGCTTCTCCAGCACTAGCAGGAAAGGCCCTGGGTGGTAGGAGCTCACTTAAATCACTTTCTCTCCATTTTAGTGCCTACCCCTGATTCCCTCCAGCTGTGTCCAGTGGCCCTGTGGAGCAGAAACTGAAGCTGGGATGCTCACTGTTCTCAAGGCTTACCTTAAAAAGTGCTTCTTAAAGGGAGCAGGGGAAAGCGTGAACAGGATGGGGAGTTTGAGGCAGCCAGATAGGGCTGCAGTTTTCATGCTAACCATTAGCTTTAAATATACAACCCAAACCAGGGCATCAGAGCATCTCCATGGGAAAGTTAAGGCTGGTAAGGAAGAAAAGTGAATCTGTGCTGACTCAGATGGTTACAGAGTCCAGAGGAAGCTTTCACTGAAGACTCAAGTGTTTCATTTGGGTAGAAACCTCTGGGTTATAAAAACATCTTTCCTTTGTCAGCAGTGCCTCAAAGAAACCCCACCTTCTAGTCCCACTGCAGCTCTGGGTGCTGTGTACCCTTCGTGTGGGGTAGGGAGCAAGGGGAGAAAGCAGGACAGCGAGTGTGGGAGACTCGGGCAGCTTCCAGAAGGAAACCTGAGGGCAGCAGTTGTTCCCACGGAAAACACTTCACCTGCAGGTGCTGGGAGAGGGCAAGTCTCTTCTCTTAGACCAGAGGCAAGAGGCAGATCAGACCAGCTCTTCCTTTGCCCCTCTAATTCAAGTCGAACCAGCCTTTTGTTCCCCTTTCCCCTCCCCATCCTTTTTTATCCTCTTCCATAATGGGATGTTTAAGAAAAAAAATAAAATAACCCAACCTCAAACCCTAATCACCTTCATTTGAATTTCAAATATCCCCCTCCTGGCCTCCCCCACGCCCCAACTGACTCGGAGCTGGGAATATGGAAATTTCTCTTGCTTGCCTTAAATGTGGCTGTGCTATGAAAATCATCAGCCTTATGCAAATCCCGAGCAGGCCCAATTGCCATAGCAACCAGCTGTTTCCAGCCCGACTGCTGCTGCTTTCATTTACTCAAACTTGTCCTGGGGCTGTTCATAGCTGCAGGGGGAAGAGACAAGAGAAATCCTGGAGGCTTTGAGGAAAGTTTCACGAGGGAGAGCTGGCCTTGGAGAGCAAAGGTGCAGCCAAGGACTAGGCTCAGCGTGGGGCCAGGGGAGGCCAAGTTTCCTCAAAAGGCTTTGGTCTGGCAATCTGTTTCCAGCCCAATCAGAAGAGGTAATAGCAAAATGCAAAAGCAAAAAGCTCAGGCTGCACAGCCCTTAGCTTGCCTGCTGAGTGCAACAAGCAGCCCCTCTGTGCACCATGCAGCTTGCTGAACCTGATGTCCCTTGCTCGTGCACCTTTACTTCTGACTGAATTAGAAGCTGACACAGAGGTCAGAGCCCCCAGACCCTATTCCAACATAAGCCATCAAGTTTAAAAGACCCTACCCTGACACCTGCAATTGGCATCCAATGAACAGCCTTCCCAGAGCCTAGCAGGGATCAGGGCTCCATCCTGCACCCATCGCTGCTGAACCTGATGTCCCTTGCTCGTGCACCTTTACTTCTGACTGAATTAGAAGCTGACACAGAGGTCAGAGCCCCCAGACCCTATTCCAACATAAGCCATCAAGTTTAAAAGACCCTACCCTGACACCTGCAATTGGCATCCAATGAACAGCCTTCCCAGAGCCTAGCAGGGATCAGGGCTCCATCCTGCACCCATCGCTGGGGAGAGCAGCACCTGCATCAAAGAGCTGACACCACAGCAAAAAGGTGAGAGAAGAGACCGGGACCCTCACTTTGCAACTGAGGAACAGAGAGATTTTAATTAAGAGAAACACTTTGCAATACCCTAGGAGATGCATCACAGCTCCTTACCATTTTCATTTTCTTGGGGTCTAAAGGAAAGGGTCTTTCTCATCCTCAGAGAGAAGATATCCGCTTTATTGCTTCCTAACGCAGCCAGATAGGTTACCCAAGCTGTGCAGGGTAGATAACCCTGCTACCATTGCCACCAGAGCCAGAAGCAGGCCAAGAGCCCAGCTCCCTGGCCCCACATGCCCTCCCCATCAAACTGTACTCCTGACTGCTGCTCTCCCAGATCCCAGAGCTGACACAGCCGCTGTCCCAGGGAGCGATACCGGCTGCTCCCGAGGCGGCGATAACGCTGTAGGGCTGTCCTGTATTGCACCCACACGTACACACCCCGTGTGCTGGGGTGCCCATCGCGCACCCCGCCCTGGGCTCCTGGCAGGCCGGCCAGTTCCCCGTGTTACAGGGTGGGGAGGGAAGATGTTGGGAGCGCCTGCAGCTATTCAGTTACCCATGGTTGTGTTTGAAGAGCTTCCCTATCGCCCTTTTGTTAAAGCTTTGGCTTCCCCCCCATAGCCTCAACAGATGAAATCAAAGGGAAGTAGCTTTGCTTGGTGTAACCTGTTTTGATCAAGCAGATAAACGGGGAACAAGTGTCTGACACAAACAAACAGACAGACGGAGGCAAGTCCCACCTCAGCATTTTGTTGCATCAGATACAGAGGGCTTAGATAAACCACAAGAAGGGGGAGATCTCTGCCTCTCGGCTTGAAGACCAGGGGCGACACTCTGCAGTGCCAAGCCCCCACAGTTCCCATAAAAAAAATCAACCCAGAACTTGCTGGCATGGCTTTCATCAGTTTAAAAAGATGAAAAGAGCTTACAGCCAAGCGTAAAACTCACGCTTGTCATTACCCCCCATGGAGTCAGCGGGACTGCCTGCAGCCCAGCCACAGCCAAGCGTTGAACCACGCTGGCACCACACAGCAAAGGGCAAAGAGGACCCTCAGACTGGAGGGACGACCCCATGCTCGGGCTGGGGACGTCCTACAAGGCTGCTGTGCAACGGGGAAGGCAGCCCAACCCGCTGCCCTCGTGGGAGAGATTCACACCTATTCCCCTCTTCCCCCTCATGCACGCACTGTGATACAAAAGGCAGAGTTAAAGTAAAGAGGGCTCAAGATCCACAGGGCTGGGTAGGGTAGAATTTGTTGGTTTTTTTTTAAATCATGGCCTTTTGTAAAATGTCAAAGTTTCACTGTAACGCAGAGAGGAGTGGAATCTAACAAACACAGGGTTTTGGAGAACATCTTACTAAAAGCTTTCAAGTATTTTCTATTTAATTGGTGTGGATGAAGAAAAAAGCTTAGCTTTCCTAGCCTCCTATGAAAGATGAACAATTTTGGCAATTTTCTCGAAAAAGAAAAAGCCCCATGATTACTTTAAACACTTTCAAAGTAAAACAATGCCCCAAATTACCCTTTTTTCCCTCTAAGCCTAGAACTGGCGAAGATATGAAAGGATGAGATTATGCTTCTGCTGCTGACACTTCCCATCAGATCTTTAGGCATCAGTTTTAGATCAAGGGCTTGGTTTAAGAAAGCATTTTGGCACCCAACTCTCTCCAGTTTTAGTTTTGTTTTTTCTTTTTATTTAATTCTTCTTGGAGCCAGTCTGCATCTTTTGGTGATGAAAGGCCTTTGTAAATCTGCACCTAGAAGGATTTCCATTCTTTATAAGCTATAGTGTTATTGGTTTGGTAACTGCCCTCTCCTTCGGAGGTAACAAAATTCCTGGGGAGCCATGTGGATTGGTATAATTCATTAGGAAATGGGTCTTCAATTAATGAGTCATTGGAAAACAGATTTTCCCACATGAAGCTAGTAAACAAAACACTGAACTATTAGGTGCTGCAGTAAATATTCCTCTAACAACGTGTATAAGTGAAAACTTCCAGGGAAGTTCAGTACAAAGAGCTGTGTTGTTTATAAACAGAATGGGGAAAGACAGGAAAAAAAACCCAACAGAAATAGGTAGAGGTTTTAGGTAAAGCACCGAGGCAGCCCCTCCATGGGCTTGGCTGGTCATGACTGCCAGGGGGCTGATGTGCCCAGTTACACCACCTGGTGTTATAT
>NW_010164928.1:521-799 GCF_000695765.1 Mesitornis unicolor | reverse complement strand
GGGGACACAAGGAGACCCTACAATAACTCAGGGGTCACAAGGAGACCCTACAATAACATATGGGGGGTGTGGGGACTGAGTGACCCTACAATAACATTGGGGGGGAACTTACAATAATATGGGGGGGACAAGGAGACCCTATAATAAAATGAGGGGGTGCACAACCCTACAATAACATGAGGGGGCACTGGGTGACCCTATAATAACATGGGGGGGCTCATGGAGACCCTACAATAACATGGGAGGGGGGGAAACAACCCTAAATAACAAAGGGCGGG
>NW_010164928.1:0-209 GCF_000695765.1 Mesitornis unicolor | reverse complement strand
TAATATAAGGGGAGGGGACTCAGGGAGACCCTACAATAACATTGGGGGGGGCACTGGGTGACCCTGCAGTAACATAGTGGGGTACAACCCTACAATAACATGGGGGAATTCAAGGAGACCCTACAATAACAAGGGGGGACTCAAGTAGACCCTACAATAACGTGTCAGGGGGCACCTGAGACCCTACAATAACACGGGGGGAGCTCAAG
>NW_010164927.1:4477-8625 GCF_000695765.1 Mesitornis unicolor | reverse complement strand
CCGCCTTTCCCCTGCGCCGTCGCCTCACGCCCCTCGGCCGGAGGCGTAGGTGAGCTTCCCACTCGCGCCGTGCTCCTGAGAGAGAGCACTGGGGGGTCCCCTCCTGCCACCGGCCATTGCTGGCATGAGCCTTTACTCACCTGCATGGTTTCACCTCCCTCTTCCTATGGTTTCAGGGCCGTTGCCCGCTTTGGCAGTGGCACAAGGGATGTGTTGCTTCTCTCCGGGTCTCTGTGGTGGCTGATGAGGCCTTTGTTTATCCCCTGGTGCCTCCCAGGGGTGAGCAAACAAAACCCTGGGGAGAACCCCCATGTGCCCCCTCGTCGTGGCGAGGAGGCAGCAGCCCCAGACCCGGCGCTGCAGGGGGGTTATGGTGGGGGACACGTGGTGAGGTTATGGTTGCTGCCTTGCCTGGAGACGCTTGTGGGAGGTGGCAACACCGAGTTGCCTTGATTTAAAGCCAGATGACAACACTTGGAAATGGATTAAAAAAACCACTTTTTTCCATGGCCGCTGCTGGCCCGTGCCACTCAGCATCCCACGGTGCCTCCGAGGCTTCGGCATGACCACAGGAGGGTTCGAATCCTCACCCCGGGCAGGGAGAGCTCCCCGTAACATTGGGCAGAAGGGGCTTGGTGGTCACCTCGTGTCCCCAGGGCACGTTTTGTGGGTGCAGGGCTGCTGTCGCCAGGGTTCGCGTGGTGGATGTGTTCCCCAGCGGTGCTCTGTGGGTGACCGGTTCCTTTTAGAGGCAACAAACATCAGCGAGTCCAGGGAAGCTATTTTTAAGCAGAGGAAGCACTAGAATAGCATCCTGAGTTTTTTAAGCCTGTGACTTACTAAAGAGCCCCAGTCCTTCGATAGCGGCTAAAGTAATACGTGAGCTCTCGGGTCCCCTTTTGGCAGCAGCATTGGCCAGAGGTCCAGGTGCAGCCCCGCAGGGTCGCCAGTGAGACCCAGCAGACCCTTCCCATCGATGTGTGAGCACCTCTGGTCTCCGGTGGGTGCGAAGGGCTCAGCCAAGGCCGTGGCTGTGGGTTTGCAGGGCTGGAATCCACCTGGTTTCCCAGCTGGATGGGGCTGGAAAAGGCAAAGCACGTGCAGGAGCTGGTGGGACAGGGAGTGAGATACTCACCCGAGCATCCCTGCCCTCCCCTCTGGCTGCCTGCTTGGGCTCTCTGTTTAAGATGCCGTTGGCAGGATGCGTGTGTCCCAAACTGGTTTGTTTTGGCTGTTGTCACCTGAGCTGTTTCCATCTGTTTCCCCAGAACCCCCTTCCTCCAGCCCCTTTTTCTCCCTGCTGTTTTCTATCGGGGTTGATCTCTTGGCACTGATGCAGGTAATCCTGGCAACTGCCAGTCCCACAAATGGGACAGTTCCCAAAACACCTCCATTTTCAAGGCCAGTCCCAGCCATTCTTCCCAGGGCCTGGACTGGGCTGTTTCCTAGAGGGTGCTCTCTTGGCGACCTTCACCATCCCACTCACGTGTGCAAGAGTTGGTGTTGAGGTGTGCAGGTGGGATGGACTTGTGGACATCCTCCTTACTCATCGCTTGTCCTTCTCCTCCAGGCTGTGCTGAAGGACCAGAGTCAAATGCGGCAGATGGAGCTGGAGATCAGACCCGTCTTCCTGGTCCCAGACACCAATGGCTTCATCGACCACCTCGGCAGCCTGAGAACGCTGCTGAACTGCAGGAAATTCATCCTGGTGGTGCCCCTGATCGGTGAGTAGGGCTTGGCTGCTCCTTTTCCTCATCACAGGCTGTCCCTCCGTGCCTGCTCCCTCCGTCCCTGCCTCACATGCCCACGGTGCCTGTGTGGTTGGGGGTGGATGGCTCGTGGCAGCAGAGGTGGAGCTGGCATCGGTCATGTCCCAGCCATGGCCAGTGTTCCTTCGGCCCGTGTCAACCTTCCTGCCACCTTTCTGCCCATGGTTCTCAGCAAGCTCCTCTCCTCCTGGCTCGTTTTTGGGAGTGCCAGGGGCCTGGGAGAGGCACAAGGGTGTTAAATGGGATTTGGAGGGAATTTTGGAGGGACCGAGGAGGAGGAATTGTTAAACAATCAGAGCAGATAGCTTATCCCTAAGCCAGGGCTTAGGCAGGCTGAGCAAATGGCCAGCCTGTGTCCCGGCGTCTCAGAGCTGCTCGAGCCCAGCCCTTCTTTTTATCCTTATAAAGCTCGCAGTAAAACAGCAAGCTGGTTCCCGTTATTGGTAAACACTCACCCTGGCAGATAACGGCTGTGCAGCTGGGTGGTCTCCCAGGGTGGCGGGAGGATTTGGGTCCATGCCTTTGCTCTGATGTGTTTGATCGCGCTCCGGGCTGGAGGTAGTGTTCCTCTGGCCAGTGTCGCTCTGGTGCCAACCTGGCCTTTGGAGGATCCCCAAGGGCAGCAGGAAGGGCTGGGGCAGGAGTGGGGCAGAGCCCTGGCAGATAACGGCTGTGCAGCTGGGTGGTCTCCCAGGGTGGCGGGAGGATTTGGGTCCATGCCTTTGCTCTGATGTGTTTGATCGCGCTCCGGGCTGGAGGTAGTGTTCCTCTGGCCAGTGTCGCTCTGGTGCCAACCTGGCCTTTGGAGGATCCCCAAGGGCAGCAGGAAGGGCTGGGGCAGGAGTGGGGCAGAGCCTCACGGCTGCTCGATTCCAGGCGCAGCCTTGGGGGCAGCTCTGGCCCGTGGTCCCCAGCCGCAGCCTTGGGAGCAGCTCTGCCCCGTGGGCATCGCCAGCATCAGGCAGCGAGGTGTGAGCTCCTGCTGATCTCCGCAGGGCTGCTGGCCCTCCAAGCCATCATGGGGCTTGCTTCTCAACCCCTGGTGTCCAGCATACAGCCCTGCCTGCCCCACAGCCAGCATCCAGCTGCCGCCCTTCCCCACGGGGTGAACAGAGCAGCTCAGGGACGATCCCTGGGGCTGGGGTTGGGACCCCTTGGGCAGGGGTCGGGACCCCTGGATGGGGGAGCAGGGTTGGCCGCCTGCCCAGCTTGGCACAGGAGCTGCTGAGATGTGCCATGGCTGGGCATCGCAGTGTGGAGGTGAAGGGCAGGAAGCACCGGCAGAGCCCGGGCAGCCCTGGGGGCTGCAGAGCTGTGTTACCACCCGAAAGGGCTGGTGCCTGCCCTGCAAGCCCTGGCTCTGCCTCTTGCTGCACTCCTGGGGTTGGTGAGAGGCTTCTCCATCCGAACCTCAGCAGCAGATATGGGAGAGCTGAAAACCCTGCTCCTGGGCCTGTCCAAAATGCTGCTGCCCTCAACCTGCAAAAGGAGCCTGGGCTGCCGTGCCCTGCCCTGCCGCAGGTAGGAGGAGCAGCAACGACTGAGACCTTCATTACTCTCCCATCCCACTGCCCCTGGCCGAAGCACCCTGAAGCCAAAGACTTCAATCTGTGCCAGGTGTTGGTTAAATTTCCCCTCATCCCTCAGGAAAGCCATCAGCACCGAGACCCAGCTGTGGGCAGGAGGAAGCCATCCCCTGGGGTGAGGCTGCCGGGGGCAGAGGCCTTGGGGCTGTGCCCCATCGCCGGGCCAGAGGCACCAGGCGCTCCTCCCGGGGATGCAGCAAGGGGTTAAGCGTGCAGCTTCGCATCGGGTTTGTTTCTCTTGCTCTTTAACCTGCTCCGTGCTCCTTGAGGCTGACCCCGCCATGGAGAAGCCAGGCCTGGTGCAGAAGCACAAACAAGCCTCCCCTTTGAAGCCTGTTTAGCTTGGAAGCAGGAAGGCGGATTTCGGGAGGGAATACCAGCTTTTCCTGTTTGATGTTCCGTTCTTGCACGGCTCCCCCCACCCCGGGCCCGGCCGTGCATTGTGTGGAAATGGCAGCATCAGGTCGGTAGCGAGAGGAGTCGCCGGCCGGCAAAGAGCAAAGCAGCTCCATGCAGCTTTAATTTGAATACCCAGACAGTGAGTGCCAGTCTCACCATGGGACAGAGCCATCCCGCAGGCTCCCCGGGCAGTGATTCACAGTGCTGGGGAGAGGCCTCAGACCCCGAGCTCTCTCCCCGAACCCCCAAGGAATGCATAGTTCCCACTTGAACTCAAGACTTGGCTCTGGGCTCGGAAACAATCTTCAGAAATGAAGCCATGGCTGAAATGCACACACACACACACACACAGAGCGCGCAGAGGCTCCCTTGCGCACACGTGCGGGCCCGAGGA
>NW_010164927.1:4156-4429 GCF_000695765.1 Mesitornis unicolor | reverse complement strand
CTCACACGCCTGCGCTCTGCGACGGAGCGGCTCCTCCAACAGCCCCGGTGCTGGAGACTGAGTCCCTCCTGGGGTCCCTCAGACTTTTACTGGGCTGGGGAAGGGCTGCAGTGGTTCCCGACCACTCGGCAGCAGCACAGGAGGCTCTTAAGGCTTGATGGACTCCGGGTTATTAATGGGCTTGTCTCGGGGCCCCGTGTGTCAGCACAGATGTGCGAACCCAGATGTGGAAGGTGTTGGAGTGAGAGTGTGTGCCCTGCCAGGACCCTGGGA
>NW_010164927.1:3756-4074 GCF_000695765.1 Mesitornis unicolor | reverse complement strand
GGCCCTGTTCCCGTGTGCAGGAAAGCAGCAGCTTTTCGTGTCTAAGTAAGTGCAGGGAGCCGAGAGGGGCAGAGGCAGAGGAGCGGGCTGCTGGAGGCCCTGGTTTTTGGACACCCTCAGGCACATAGGCAGGAGCGTGGGGTAGGGGACACAGCGAGTTGCTGGTGTTTGGCAGAGCAGAGCGAGGTGCCCTCAGGGAGCGCCGTGCTCCGGGCCGAGCCAGGTGACCCCCGGAGGTGGAAGGCAGCAAAGCTTTTCCAGACCCGCGGCCAAGTCCAGGAGTGCAGGGACACTGCGGCAGGTGAACCCATCGTTTCT
>NW_010164927.1:0-3725 GCF_000695765.1 Mesitornis unicolor | reverse complement strand
CAGTGCCCCGGCCCCAAGGCCTTGGCAACTTGCGTGCTCCAGCAGCAGGTCACGGGAGCACCTTGTCCCATAGTAACTGTACCTCCTTTTCCTGTTTGAAGTGATAAACGAGCTGGACGGCCTGGCCAAGGGCCCGGAGATGGAGCACCGGGCCGCAGGCTATGCCCGCCAAGTGCAGGAGAGAGCCAGGAAGTCCATCGAGTTCCTGGAGGAGCGATTCGAGAGCCGGGACAACTGCCTGAGGGCTCTGACCAGCCGAGGCAACGAGCTGGAGTCCATCTCCTTCCGCAGCGAAGACACCACAGGCCAGCAGGTGAGGGCTGCGGGATGCAGAGGCGGTGATGCCAAGGGTGGAGGCTCGTCACCATTGCCTTTTCTGGGGGAAACCAGGGACCCTGGGGGAGCAGTAGCTCTGTCCCCACCTTCGCAGGTGGCTGAGCAGGCTCCTGCAGTCTGCACGTGTTTCATCTCAGAGCAGCCCCACTTTCTGCTGAGCTGAAGGGCAGGGCAGAAGCAGGGTGATGGGGGTTGCAGGTTTTTTTTCCGCTGTCAAGGTTAACGCTGCCCTTTTCTTGCAGGGCAACAACGATGACCTGATTCTGTCCTGCTGCCTCCACTACTGCAATGACAAGGCCAAGGACTTCATGCCCTCCAACAAAGGTACAACATCCTCACATCCTCCTCATCCTTCCTCTGCTGCATCCCACAGCCCCTTCTCCTTTCTCTTTCACAGCCCTTGGAGCCGACCCCTCCCACATTTTGCCTCTTTCAACACCAAGGTGCCACCTCCCTCCTCTGCTCACCCCCAGGCCATGGCCCTCTCACCACGTTGCCAAATGCGCTGGGGACACCCCAGCCTGTGAGGAGCCCACCCTGAACACCCACGGGGCAATTTTGTGGTGGCAGCAGCAGTGACGAAGGACCAGGATGAGCCTCCAAGCCCCTGTGCCTCCTGGCAAGGGTCCTTTTCCCCTCTCGATGCCCAGCTGGCACCAGCCACGTGTGCTGGGAGCAGACAGCCCCCGGGCCGTCGCCAGGGCAGCGGGGATGGGAATCGCATCAGCAGCTGCCCAAGAAATCAACCCGCATTTGTCAGTGCGAATTCTTAGCAGCTTAACTTGTCAGATTCACAGAGAAACCGTCACCAAATGTTTATGTGCAAATGATGCTGAATTTTGAAATCATGCGGATTATGGGGAATGGGGCCTGACAAGCTGACAGCCTCTGGTTTGTAACAAGGAGGCGCGTCACCAGCGCGGAGCAGAGGATGTTTATTGTTACACATTTCTTAAAGTGTCCGCACAAAACCTCCCGCTCCCGCTTTTCGGCAGCCTTCAGCTCTGGGCCTGCCCTCTCGCCGAGCCCCTGCTCCCCTTCCTCCTGACATGGGGCAACAGGGGCACTCGCCCCACCACCCTCAGCCCCAGCACCTCAGCTGCAGCCGCGTTCCTGGCCACCTTCCCCTTCCCCTCATCCTGCCGCTCCCCGCACAGCCAATGTGGGCCCATGTTGGGCTCCCATAAACTCTGTTTTTTCCATTCCCGTCCTGGCTCGCAGGCACTGTGTTTCCTGTGCTCATAGGAACAGCGCTCTGGTCACAGGACCCAGCTGCTTACACATACCCCATATGCTTCCCCTGCTTCGCACACACGTAAGCGTGGCTCCCACATCCCAGCCCGGCGCGTTGCGTGCGGGGCAGCTCATCCATCTGGGGGCAAGATCCCTTCGGTTATTTCTCAGGCTTCAGCTTTCTCTCTCTCTCTCTCGCTGGCTGTCTGAGCCCCAGCCAGAAACGCCTCGGTGTCAGTGGCAACTCCAAAAAAATAAAAAAAAATAATAATAATAATAATAAGGGTTGGTTTTTAGATCTTATAATGAGATCACCAGAATAATAGCACCAGCTTCCTGCAGGAGCCAGGGTCGCGGGCCGTCTTCCTGGCCTGGGTCTCAGCCTGGGACCTCCTCTTCCCTGCCTGCGGCACGGCACCGCCCGGCACGGGCAGTGGGCAGCACCGCACCACGGGACCCCAGCCCTGCCCGGGCCCGGGGCTGCAGCAGGGAGCACAAATCACCCCCGGCCAACACGGGGGGGCCTTGGAGATGAAGTGTGGGGAGCTGGGATGCTGGGTGGCCCTGCTGTGCCCGGAGCGCAGCACCCCAGGAGGACAGAGGGGCATGGGAGGGATGCAAGGGCAGGGCATTGGGGGGTCTGAGCTTCACGTTCACTCGCGCTCTCTCGTTGCAGATGATCCCATCCGTTTGCTCAGGGAAGTGGTTTTGCTGACGGACGACCGGAACCTGCGAGTCAAAGCGTTGACCCGCAACGTGCCGGTGCGGGACATCCCCACCTTCCTCAAGTGGGCCCAGGAGGGCTGATGGGGGCCGAGCAACGGCCCCGGAGCGAGTCACGCAGCCCGTTAACGGTGGGAGATCGGCTTCAGCGGCGGCCCTCGCCGCGCCACCACCACCTTCCAGCCCTCCACGAACAATAAACGCCACCGCTTCACCCACCCCAGAATGGCCGTGCTGCCGAGGGTCCCCCCCACCCTGAGGGTGGCCCAGCTGGGAAGGTCATTGCCGTGGATGGTTCACGTGGAGGTTGGGCCTTCGAGGGTCCCACCGGCTTTTGTTTTTGGAGCCGGCAAGCCCTGCTGGCGAGGGAAGCTTTGGGTGAGCCCGTGCCGGATCACCAGCCTTTTGTTTGGTTTGCTTGGTTGCAGAGAGCTCGAGCCCCACAGTCGGGGGCTCTTTGGGTTTGGAGGCTGCGGAGGGCAGAGACCGGGGAGGCGCCAGCGCAGGTTTTGGGATCGCTTGGGCTAACCTGTGCCCCTTGGTTAGGCCGTGGACTTCAAGGGCAGGTCCACTCTGCCCCAGCCTGTTTGTCCTGCATGGCCCAGGCAGCCCCAGGCCTCCGGCCCCTTCCCAATCCCGCACCCGCCCTTCCTTTCGAATGCAGGGGGTGCTGCTTGCGGAGGCGCTCGTCCTCGCCCTGGTGCAGGTGTGCTTGTTGAGTTTTATTTCGTATTGCGGTGTAGGTTAGTTTTCAGGTGTGTGCCCTGCCTGCTTTGCTGGGGGTGGGGGGAGGCTTTGAACACCCCCAATTCCTCCCACAGACGCTTTCTGTTCTGCTCCCTCACCCCTTACCTGTCCCTTCCCTCCTCCCCCAAAACCCCTCAGTCCTACCCCGCTCCCTTTAGGCACGTTTTTAACCTAAAACTCAGTGCTAACAAAACCCTGTAAGCCCCTAAGGTCCCCGGGAGCATTGTCCCACAGGTCCCATGTGTGTCCCCCCCATCGCCGTGGGCTCTTCTTGCGTGGGCTTCAGCTGCTGCCCACGGCTGCAGGGCTGAGGAGAGCCAAGGTAGTGCCCAGCCAGGAGGGTCCCCTCCCAAATTGTCCCTTCGCCATGAAAGGACCCCACTGAGTCACGCCACACCAGTGCTGAGTCCCCTCCACACCACATCCCCCTCTCCTCCATCCCAGTTACGCGCCAGACACAGAAGCTTAAGAGGGAGCATTGACCCTCGAACCGGAGCCCCTGGAGCTCCATCAAGCCCCAGTCCCACGAGCAGAGGCTGGGAGTGACCCCAGGGCCGTCCCCAGGCCTCGCTAGGGCGCCGCGGCCGTGGGAGGGAAGCGTCAAAGGTGGCGAAGGAAGCGGTGGGATGGAGGCCGGCGTTTTCCTGTCCTGCGTGGGTGGCAGGGCCCGGTGTCCGCGTCGGGAA
>NW_010164926.1:0-219 GCF_000695765.1 Mesitornis unicolor | reverse complement strand
GCAGAGGCCCCACGCACTCATGACGTTGGTGATGAAGGCCGGCGAGAAGACCTGGTGCAGGACGCTCTGCGGGAAGTGGCTGAGCTGGAACATGGACATGAGGATGTTGACGGTGGCCAGGGGCGAGCTGCCCGCCTTCTGCTCCAGGATGGCCTCCAGCTTGGGGAACAGCTCGCCGTGGTTGGAGGGGCGGTAGTTCATCCGGCTGAAGGGGAACAC
>NW_010164925.1:58513-63434 GCF_000695765.1 Mesitornis unicolor | reverse complement strand
AGGACATTATGTTAGAAAACAGCTGGAGAAGGAGGGGAAAACACCTCTGGGACAGGACCTGAAGCACCTAAGCCAGTGACCTGTGCTGAAGTTGTCCTTTGGAGCATCCTCTGCAAAGGGAAGTGAGGCCCCCTTGGTTGAAAGCTGGCTTTTGGGGGTGTTTTCTCATCCTCATGCTGCATGTTGTACTCCAAAAAGGAGTGAAATGGGACAAGAGATCCAAGTGACATTAGTGCCCATGGAAATAATTTAAAAATAAGGTGCAGGCACCCCTTTGGTTTTCCAGGTCATAGAAGCACATAAGTTATATATTGCTGAGAGGGATTATGCCACATATCTTTTTGCCCTTGTTACCTCTGGAGGAAAAACAGGTTTCTGTTTCAGTGGTTAGAGAGCTGGCTTCTAGACTACAGCCAAAATGTATCCAAGTCCTGTTTATACCCATTTGTTCTAATGCCAGCACCGTCTTCTGAATTAAATGGCTCTTCTTCTCTGTTTTTTCCATCACGAGTATGTTGAAACAGAGCAGCCTCTCAGCCTTCCCTTTGCTGTGGAAAACAAGCTCTTCTGGTTTCCTCTCACTTTATCAGGTTTCCCTGTACCCCTGGATCAGCTCAGCAACCTTCCACTGAACTGGGGATGCTCTGAAAGCCTCCTTGATCCAGTGCAGATTTATTCCTGAAGTCATCTTAACAAGGCCTTAAAACGGCAAAAATATTTCTCAGTCTTTACCAGAAATGCCTCACCAGACCCATTCTCCAATTGCATTTGCCTTTTTCCATGGCTGCATCATACTGCCGGTCAGTCATTTGGCAGCGCGTTAGTACACCCAGTCTAACTGATGAGTTCCTGGCTTGTGGCAGAAATTCTTGTTTTTAGTCCCCAGTATTTGGCTTGGCATTTTCTACTTTTTTTCATCCCATTTTTATTACACAAGTCTCAAAGTCATCTTTGCTGGTAGTGCTTGCTGGATTTTCATCCTTAGTATATGTAATCTGCATATTCAGTCTTTGTGATGTGCTGAATGAAAATTAATGAAAATGCTAAAGAATATCAGCTTGATCTTCAGGAGCCCCATCAATAAATTCCTCTGAGGGCAGTGCGTCTCCTTTCAGCATTGCTGATTGCATTTCTCTTTGCGCCAGCCCTGTAAGCATATCAGAGGTCCTCTTCTAATCCATGTAATTATTCAGTCTGATGAATCTTCTCCTATGTGATACCATATCAGATGCTGTTACCTAATCAGATTGTACACACACCAGCATGACAAATTAATTAAACCCCCTGCAATTTCATGCACTGGTTCTTTCAAAGGTTTGCAGTGTAGACTGTTTAGTTGTTGTTGTCTGGATCCTGCATTAAGCTTACTGAGTTTAGCTTCAATCCTCAGCTTTGCCTATGTTCAACATCGCTGTATTTGCTGAAAATACAATGGTGAGATATTATATTGATTTTATTAATGATGTTTATTACAGCTTGAATCATTTCAAGTAATAATACGAGGAGGAGAATGTTCTACTTCATTGTCTTTTCTCTGAAGTGTTTATCATTATTTATTCTTCCATGTAACCACTGCTTGAAGATTTCCTCCCTTTTTTTTTGTTGTTTTCACTGCTGCAATCTGCAAGCTTGGTTGTTTACTTGATGTGGGCAAAGTATGTAACGTGGTCAGAACGCAGTGGAGGGCCAGCAGTCCTCCCACAGACCTGTGCAAAGGCAGCAGACTGGGATTTTTTGCGAGCTGAAGCCAGCAGTCCTGCTTCCCACTGACTTGGTAGCGTTCCACCATGAGATCCACCATTGCCTCGAAAAGAAAATGTGTGTGTACAGCCAAGCAGGCTTGTCAAAGAGCATTTGTGATAGCCGTGAGGCTTTGTTTTCCCCAGTTGACTTCATGGTCTCCTCTGTCGTCACTGCTGCTGGTGGAGATGCAGAGGTAGAGATGTCTGCCACAGTGGAAAAGGGAAAGATAATGACTCTCTGACAAAGCCATACCTTGCAAGTATTTTTTGTGCTGAAATCTTCAAGTCTCTTCCTCTGTGAGCCTAATAAGCCTTTTCTCATGGCATCTTCCAAACCTATCCTCGCCCAGTGCAGGCACAACTGCCTGTATGTTTCTGTATGGTTTGCTGCCGCCCTGCTAGCAACAAATTGCTTTCCTATCTCAGGATTCCTGGTGAGCGGGTGAGCTTGGCAAGTGTGCTAAATTCACATTGCTGTGCATCCCAAAGAACTTGCTGACTTGTTACTGAACCAGTAAACTTTAATGTCCAAGAATGTTATTAATGTCACGAGGTATAAGGTCTTAGACTGTATGGACAGCTTCAAAATGGAATCTCCATTCTTGCATTGGCCTGGATTTCGCTTTCCTTTTTTAAAATCTATTTATTCCAAACTACTTTGTCCTGATGGGAAATCATAATCTTCTATGGCATGACATAATGCTGGCACTAAAATAACTAACAAATGTATGACATTGTTGACATCAAGTTCTCTAGGAGGAGAAAAAAGAAAAGACTTCAGGTTAAAGGCAAATTATTGAAATGCCCTCTGGTACCAGTATGATTAAGGTATTTTGTCTAGGTCCACTGTAGGCTTGCTTTGCAGTTTATTAGTTTGCTGTAGGCAGACAGCTGGCATGGAGACCTCCCAGCCTGGAATCAGAAAGTTGGCAAGACCCTTGGTGAGGGCTCCTGGACATCAGCCTCTGCGCAGACCCTCCATAGATGTGGCACTTTGGCTTACTTCATGCAGTCATACAGCACAAAGCCTTTTTTGACTTCGTGGGTGCTTTGAGACACTTCTAATCTCCAGAGAATAACGATAATCCTAATTTGAACTGGTATTTTAAAAATGGAATAAATAAATAAATGGCATTTATGCAATTCTTTCATCATAGCTCAGTGTAAACTGTGAATGCTCCAAATAAACATTGCTCTGAAATGTAAACTTGCCTGGAAGATTACAGCACCTTTGTAAAGAGCCTTCAGATATCCAACATAGGAAATTAGGGCAGAAAGCAAAGGCTGGTACCTCACTGAAACTTCAGGATGGTTTTGCCTAACAGCTGTAAGAGAAATATTTCCAAATCATTCAAAACAAGACGTGTGACTTTTGTCATTATTTCAGGTGGCAGGGTTGAAAGACAGTAGCACCTTTTGAAAGATACTATCTTTGGAATATTAAAAGCAATATCAAATTCAACAAAGTCAAGCTTAGCAGCACTTCATGTAGAATTGTACCGGTTCCTCCTTTCCATTGCTGTTACAATTTTGTCTGCCTAAGTTTGTGGATGAGATGAGAGGGGGAGGTCTCAACACTCCATACATCCTTCCATGTCTTCTGGTAGGACACCTGGGGAAGCAAAAGCACTCAAGAGAAGTTTTTCATCAAGGAAGCAACACTTTTTGAGTTGCACCAAGTTCAGGGACTGTTGGATCAGGTCCTACCATTTGCATAATATAGCATAAGTACATTTATGTTCTATTCATGAAACATGAGATTGAAAAAAGAGCGCTTTCTTACCACAGGCAGCAAGGATGGTCCTGACTGAGCGACCTCCCTATCACTTCCCATTCCCAGGAAACAAATGCGGACGGCACTAAGTCAGCAGGCTGAGGTGTACCTTCCTGCACCCTCACCTTCACAACTAATTTGAATTAAAGGCTCTCACTCCACCAGGTCTATTAGAAGGGGTCCTCTGTCACTGAAAAGCCTCCTGCAGGGCTGGGACGTGGTCTAGGCTGAGTGTCTGCATTGTGAATCTCACTACACATGCACAAAGAGTGTGCCAGCTCATCGCTCCACAGCCCTCTGGAGTTTAGCAGAAAACTTGGGTTTTACCATCGCCAGCAGTACATCCATTAGTGCTGTAGCTCTTTCTCCAGAAGTCTGAGAGCAGAGAGGGAACACAGTATTGCTAGCCCAAACTGGGGCTCAAGAGTTGATCCCCAAATTGGAGGTCAGGTAAATACCATGACTAAAAGAGGTTCCAACTATTCTTCTTTGTCCTTTGCTATTCGGGTTTCAAGATAAGCATGCCACAGAGCTTCAGAGTAGAACTGCCTTTTAATTTTACAATGCCTATAGTTCAAGGATCTTCGGTTATAAATCCCCCCAGTTTCAGGGAGAAAAGGCTTAATCCATGAGATACCACTGTGACAAACATCTGCTTCCTCAAAGGCATCTTTATTAAAAGGAATCAAGATAGTCTCCTAGGGGAGAGACATCACGAAAGCTCTGTAATAAAAAGAAATACCTTATTTTCCTTAAAGCCTTTTGATCAACAGCAGCAGCTTTGTTACTGGCTGTAAAAAAGAATTTCCAGTATTTGAATATGTAATTGAGTGGGCCTATTTTTTGTTCAGAGTGAAATAAGTCGTGTAGCTAAAAAAAGACATTCAATTCTTCACACAGATTTTAACTGTATTTTTTAAGAGTTCATTAATTGAGTTATAGAATTATTGCAGCTCAGTTCCTCCTGTAAAATAAGATTTTGGCACTCTTCCTTGGAGTTGACAAATTCGTCACACTGGTAGCTTAAATTTGCAGTGACAGCAACAGTTCTCCTCCACTTTAACCTCAACAAAGGATTTTCCCCAGTATCAAACACTAAAATGAGGTTGAAACATAAAGTGAGGTCTTCCAGAAAGAGACTGTGACACCATCTCTTTAAATACCTGGAGTAGAGAACTATGTTTTACAGTTCTAGTAAGCTGGTTTTGAACATGTACCTCTTTAGGATCACCACTTTCAAATGATGGTGCTTTGGAGGACGATCCCACAATACCCCTACAACTCCTGGACTGCAATTCTTAAGCTAGATCAAAATATAATCCAGTTTTAGCTCCAGTTACAAATATTCCTTTGAGACCTGTGACTAGTACAAACAAGTTCTTATTCTAGCTTGCTCAGAACAAAC
>NW_010164925.1:44985-58482 GCF_000695765.1 Mesitornis unicolor | reverse complement strand
GGAACATGACCAGAGGGAGTAGCGATTAAAACCATCATGCGGCATTATCTTGAAAATATTTTCATTTTCTTTGCAAGCATGCCTTCCAGCTTTTGTTGTAAGAATCAACCATCATTGACTGCTTCAAAATACTGCAGATGTTTGCTCCCACTACCACTCCATATGGTCTGTTCCAGGACCTCATTTCCCTGATGTCCAAAATAATTTATTTGTCAAGACCAGCACAGACTTAATTTGTTCCTGACCTGCCACTGGAAACTCAGTAGTCTTTGTGCCTTCCTGGCACTTCCTTCCTACGAGTGTTCCACAGTGGCTGTGAATATCATCATTGCAGTTTTTCTACCATGCAAGTCAAAAAACAGTTCTGTCAGGATCGCTGTGTGCTGTTGGCTTCACACGTGCTCCTGCAGTGTTTGTATTCTAGTATTGCGCACCACCCCTACAAGAGCTCCAGCATTATGTTTACCCCAAGCTGGTATGCCCATTGCAGTCCTAGCTGGTGGCCTTAGCATCATCACATTTCACAAGCTGTTTTGGAAGCACTCAACACCTCCTGCCTGATGGCCCTGCAAGCCTTAAGAAAGCAAGCCCAGCAGCATCTAAGGGCTAGAGTTTCGCCAGTGCAGAAGTTAGAGTCTGTGAAAATGTGATGAGCAGAGCATCCCCTGCTTTCTATCAGTCCCTCTCATCATGCTCTAAAAATGAAGTATCCACTGTGGATATTGTTTTTGATAGAAAAACAATGCTTCTAAATAAGCAGATGTATGAGGATGGAATATGTGTGCAAGAAGGGTTTGAAACCCTGTTGTTAAACCGCAAGGATGAAGTCAGTAGAGTTGCTTGTGTTACGCTTTTCTGAGGATCTGCAGATACAATATAAACCATTTACACCCACAGTTTCAGAAACTGAAGCTGAGCTGAAATGTGTCCTTTGTTTCCTGCTTTATTGCCAAGCCCTACCATTGTAGGCAGTACAGTCAGACAGAATGCAGGCAGTTTGGGTAGATTCTCATAGAAATATGCCATATTTGGGCAAGTTTTCAAGTTTCATTAAGGGAAAATAGCTAGTTGTAGAGATCATCAACTATCAACTTGTCCATAGCAGTATTGGTCCTTTTATTATATCTTCTTTGTTGGTTTTTTTTTAGCCTTATACCTTGTATTGTATTTTATCCTCTGGCACTGAAGATTTCAGCAAATAAATTCTAATCCATTGTTCTTGTAGACAGAGAAGCATAGTGAAGAGCTCAGAGTAAAACCAGCTTATAGTCCATACTACACTATCAAAGCAAGCCAGCTCAATTTTCCAATCCCCACAACAGCAATAGTGTGACACTCAACTCACCTCTCTCTATAAGAATCTTGGCAGGATGCCCATGCAAAGCCAATTTTGTATTCCATATTAAAGCAGCTCAGAGAGAGATTTTAGCTGTGCCTTACATCCTGTGTGGTTCCCTGCACATCAGCAAGGCGACATAAAAAAAACCAGATATGAAGGAGAGAGAAAAGAGATTGCATCTCCTGTGTCTTTGTGGAAATAGGGTGTTAAATGACTCAGAAAGCAGGACGACACTGTTCCGGGGATGGGTGACTGTGACTGGAGATGGTTGTCCCAGTGAAACCTCAGCACAATGTAGAGTACTACTGTGAAAAAATGGTATAAAGTCTGTCTTCCTGCATTCCTTACCACTTTGGAAATCCAGGAGTAAGGAAATCCATTCTTTAAAACCAGTGACTCACACAGGAACCTGTTAGGCAAAATTCCCTATTGCGCTACGATGTTTCAGGATCAGTTTCACTTGAGCCTCTGGGAATCCATCGGTGTTTTTACTAAGCTTAACAAGTCACGTTCTTGTGCTTGTATAAAATGAGAACAAGCTAGTAAGTTTTGCCTATGCAATTCAAGTTAAGGAGTTAGAGAGAGTGCATTAGTAGAAAAATGTTCTTTGCTATTGCAAGAGTCATTGCAAGGAACCATTGCATCCAGTCATAAGGAATGCAAGGATGAGAAACGATGTCAGTAAAGATAGCTTTAAGCTTAGAGTTGAGTTTGGTGTAGGCACAAGGCTAAGAGAGCACTGAGCTTTTATATCAAATGTCTCATGGTGGCAGGTACTGTTGATGAAGGTGTCTGTAGAGATGCTGTGAGACAGCAGAACCCATTTAAGACTTACTGTGGCACCGTGTACAGTTCCTCAGTTAGTTGAGGAACCCCTCCACTGTGTGTGTGATCACCCCTTCAGCTGAAAGAGATTTTTTTTTTAATTGGGATTTTGTTAACCCAGGAGTAGACACCTCTGAAATGACATTAAGCATCAAATGATGACACATATTTGGCATAATCAAGAACACCCATAAAGGTCACTTGTGACTGCACTACTGTCAGACATAGAAAAATAAAGGCTTGCTACTACTGCACGGGTGTTTCCAAGTCTCTTCTTCCATGTGGAGAAGGCTGCCTAAGTACTGCTTAAGGAATTCTGAGTATAAGCATTAGCCAAGGATTTGGTGAAGATGTAACAGGATTAATTATTGTTAGGCATTTAGAGGTTACTCCAGTGAACCTCTGGCTCTAGGGTTTGTCTGTCCCAGTATATTCAGAAAGAATGCTTTTTTGTCTCCCTCCATAACTTATGTGTTCCTTGTGAAATATAGGGAGTTTCAAAAAGAGTGCATGATTTTAAGAGAAACTTCTTAGTTATCTGTGCTCCATACACCCACCACCTGGAAAAACCCATGTGCAATAATTTCATTGTGAATAGACTTGTTGACTTGGTGTCACTGAATACCGAGAGAACCAGTTGAGCTATTTTTAAAGGTAATGTTAACCAATCCTGTCAACACCACCTGCAAGAACTGGGAGAGGAGTTCAAGGCTCTCAAAACTTAGGCTGGGGGTGTAGATGATTACATTTTTTGAGTGAAAAAAATTACTTTGGAGAAACTACCTGTTCTCCTTTCTGTTTTCCTCCGCTCCCACATCTTTACCACCCACTTCCCATTTATTTTAAATAGGTACATTAGGTCAAAACCTAGAGGCAGAATTAGAGGTTTAGTGAGACAGTTGCTTTCTGCAGATATTGAAGTATTGGAAATTGCTGTAATAACTGGAAGTACTTCAAAGCGTGTTTTGCAATAAATTCACCAGCCCTAGAGAGAGGAAATCACTGTCACTATTTCACAGTTTGTTTCCAATTCGACTGAATCACTTCAATCTCATCCTAATAAATCTGGTACATAGAATAAGAATGGAAGGGAAGGAAAAACAGATACAAGTGAAAGGGTTTTTTACTACTGTAATGGACTTTGTTTATGATGGGTGTTTCCAGCAGCAGAAACACCAAGTTTGTATTTAGGCTGGTGATCTGGGTGCCCTCTTACTTCTCACTTCTAAGCGATTAAGACATGAGCTAATCTGGCAGCTCTGCACTTGCAGTCGCAGGCACTCCCACCTAACAAACTCTGCTTTGTGCAGCCCAAACCGCGCTCTGCCCAGCCAAAAGCGTGCTGGAGGGAACAGCTGCTTAATGACAGACCTTAACCAGCCGTGCTCCCTGCTGCTGGCACAACAGCTGCCGAAAATCACAGACCTCAAATATGTTCTGCTCGGTTGAGGTTGGGCAGAGCCTAGAACATAAGTAAGGAGTCCGTGCTGGGCCGCATGGTGAGGTAAATGCTTTAAGAGTAAGCTAATGGACAGCAGATGATTGCACAGTGCACTAAGTACACATAAAGGTAGGGCTGTGCTGCATGTTCAGGGACAGCCAGGCAAGCTCCCGCTCCTCAGGTCAGGCACAGAAGCCTTATTTGATGGGTATGTGTATTTTTTGTAATCGTAGTAGCTTTGACATGTACTTTATGGAATTTCTTTTTCCTGACATAGTGCAGTACTGAGGAGGATGAAAACCAAACTGCAGTTATTTGCCTTTCTTCTTCCTAAGCCCAGCCATATGACAAGTCAAGAATTTTGTGTGTTTGCTCAGCAAGCTCCTTACCTTTCCTATCTGCAGTGAGAGAGAACATTTACCCAAGCGGAATGAGCAAAACCTGCAGACACTTCTTCAGTTCTCTTTAGCCTTTTATCGAGTACAATAAATGTTCATTAAATGGCAGAAACTCGATCGCTTTACATATTTTGGTTAGCAGATGTATGTCATGGCACGTCCAGGGAGCTTTGAATGACATGAGGGCTTCCACTGGCAGCAGAGGGGTTGCGGTTTGCAACTTATACCCACTTTGATCTGCTGCTACCTACGGATGGATTTGAACTACACTGGGGGAGGGAGATAGGGAGCAAGGGGCAGACCACAAAAGGTAGCCTCCCTAATTCTGACATTTTCAACTTTTGAGTTACTAACTTGCACTTCAGGCGTGTCTGAAAGTGATTTAAGGAAAAAAATCTATTTTTTCACAGTGTCTTTCCTTACAGCCCCTTTATCTGAAACCATTTTGGTCTCATCCTGCACATTGTCACCGGGGCTGAACCTCCCCATCTTCTGCGGTCAAAATAACCTGGACATCTACCACTGAACTAAGTGTCTCAAGGGTTTATTTCGCAAATATATCAGCTGCTGATTTAATAGAAGGCTTCCCTCACAGAACAAGCATTGTGAGAGGCTTCCACCTCTTTGTTACACCAAACCCCAAAATAGCTGTTTGTGTGGCCATATTTCCAATGAAGTGACCCACCCCTCCCAGCTGACTACCAGTTTTGAGTGTGGCAAAATCAGTAACAACAAATGATAGCAGCAACAGGGTAATCTCTAGAGGAGCCATGAAGTGGTAGGACAGTATGTGTGATGATACTAAAATGTTTTGCTGCAGTATTGACAGGCTCGAATTTGATTGTTGGATCTCGGAGTTTGCTGGGTATAACTGTTACATCCCTTAAATTCCACGTGGAAAGAGAATTGAGAGGAAATGCCAATTATTTGTCTTCTGAGTAGGAGAACATGGGATCTTGATCACTAGCAAGGAGTGGGAGTTGTACAGAAATAAGAGAGCTGAAGCAATCAAAGTAAATTTTACAGATCTGGCCCCCAGGGTGCTTTCCACAAGGGCCAAGGTAAGAGAATAAACCCCCTCATAATTCCTGAGAAAAAGAAGTCTTTCTAGAGTACTGCATCTTCAGTCCATGGAAAGATAAGTACTTTTGCTTTGAGCTAATGTTTCCTTGTCTCCTGGTACCTTAAGGACTTGAACCTATGCAGTCTCTGCTGTGTGGTGCTTCACCTTCACTGCCCTAAGCTTAATGCCCAGGAGCACAGCTGGGAACAGCTGAAATATAGACAAGATTTCTGTGCAGTTAAAGTAGATCAACAAGTTCTGCCGAACCTGTGCTACTCAGAGTTTGCAGATGCTTGGCCAAGTTTTGGTCTGTTTTAAAGGCACTTTTGAAAACCTCTGCCAAATGCAAGAAATTTTCACCAAATTCTGCATGCATTAAGATTTTTTAAAATGTGAACAGTTTAAGGAAAACATTAAAAATCTACAAAGCCAGGGACAAACCTCATTATTTTTCCTTATTCTTGCAATTACCAAAAGTATTTTTGCAGATACTTTAAAATATGTGCTTAGATTTTTTTTCTTTCTTCAATTTGGGTCTTTTCCTTTTTTAAGGGGAAAAAATGGACTTGCATTAGATATAGGATCTTGTAATTGGGAGTGTCAGCTTTATGTGAAAAAATAGCTCTTCAAAAATATGCAAAACAATGAGAAAGCTAAAGTGTAGCTTTGTATGTAATGCATGAACTTAGAAATACAAGAGAAACTAATACAACATTAAATTACTGAAAAATACTGTCCTACTGTTTAGTAAGTTGTATCTGTGTAAAAGCCAATAACAGAAGAACAGGAAGGGTGAAAATTGGAAGGCAAGCGGAACTGCATGATTTCTTGCCATGAGGTGAGAATAGAGGTGAACAGTTGTCAAGGACAAGGTCTTTGGTGAAAGACAGCAGCAAGGAGAGGTGGTACAGAGAGATGAAGCAAAAGAGCCTTTGGGAAAGGAAGGAGAAATGTGGGAAATGGAAATTTGGGCCAATGGTAGGAGCGAGGCCTTCGCTGGCAGGAGAGCGCATTTTACTACGCAAGGGAGATGGCCGTGGATCTTCAGATGCCAGTTCTGGTTACATGTTAAGGTTCAGGGCAAGGGTGGCCTCTCAGGGTGGTT
The DNA here is from genome assembly GCF_000695765.1 of Mesitornis unicolor. Taxonomy (NCBI): domain Eukaryota; kingdom Metazoa; phylum Chordata; class Aves; order Mesitornithiformes; family Mesitornithidae; genus Mesitornis; species Mesitornis unicolor. The sequence goes on along the minus strand of NW_010164925.1, from coordinate 52,311 downwards.
GCCCAGGGATGGTGTGGAGTCTTCTCCACCACATCTCCCAGATGTTCAGCCCAGGGCAGTGCTCTAAGCTGGACCCCAAGGGCCCCTTCCAACCCAAACCTGTCTGTACACTTTGGAGCCTAGTGAGAATGTATGATTCTGGAGAAAGTTGTGATCTCCATTTCAGCAAGAGAGAAACATTAGAGTGTTTCAGCTGAGTTAATGCTAATAAAAAGGCAATATGCCAGAGTAGTGAGAGACTGGCAGGTATGCGACCTGCGTAGATTAAATCTGCTGTGTGCATACAAGTCTTATAACAGTCCTTGAGGAGATTTAATTTATAAACATGAGAAAATGTGATTTTATGAAATACGCAGTTGATGATAGTAAATCAGCTTACTTTTTACTTTGGGGGTATAATGCGAGGAAGAGAACATATAATCTCTGTTTATATGAGAGATTAAAACAAAAGAAGGAGCACTGCTGCAGATACTGTGTCACTTGTGATTAATGCAGTATTCTTTGTGTGTAGGTACTTGTGATACGCAGTTCTATCCTCCCCAGTGTTTTCTAGCAGTTAAAAGTAATCAAAATGGAATTTAATGAAGAGATGATAACTGTCCCACAGGGCATTTTGAAGAGACAGGGAGCCAACCTTCTCCTAGTTTTATGTGTCTCAATTTATGTCTCAGTTTTATTTGTCTATACTCATAGACTTAGAAACAGAAATAGCTTTTGAGAGAAAATGAGCCTCTGGCCTCCATGTGAAGAAGATCTGAAGACAAATAACCTCAGCCTGTAGTTTGCCATACTTCTGTAACGTAATCACAAATGCTTCTCACCTTTGTGGATGAGCTCCAGGGAAACCTGGATTGAAAGCTTGCCTACTGCTTTGAGAGCAAAGCATTCCCTTGCACATTTCGCCTTAAATACATTTTGGACAAGTTATTAGCTTCAGCCAGAGGATACCAGGAAAGTTATAATGCAGGGGAATATCTCTGATGTGTTGGTTTGGTTTCTGTCCTGTGCCCCTACAAGCACTGATTGCCTAAAAAAGACCATGAAAAGTTAATGGTTATGGTCTCACCTCAAAGGACAGGTTTCTCCACAGCCATCAGTGGAAATGGCAGTGGGTTAGGTCTCCTTCACAGAGGTGTCAGCCATCCCTGTTCAGAGGACACTACCTGGGGAATACATCCTGCAGGGCTTCCCACCGTTGCTGCTCATAGCTCCCTCGGCTTCGGGATCGGTGTTCTCCACATGGGGCGGTGACCATCTGCAGCACTGATTCACCCCTCCAAAATCGCTCCTTGTCATAAATATTCTGGCACTTTGTCAAATGTGGTTTTAAATGAGGCACGTTTTGGCTTCACAGAGTCTGGTTTCTTTCCTATAGTTCTGCACCATTATCTTCCGGAGCCCACTGTAGTTTTTTGTATTATTCTCTGTATTCTTGTGCTGGTTGTTGTGCATGAATCTACTCACAGGCAGTAGATACCCTAGGGTAGTGTGCTGTAGCTACCCTTCCAGCTCCCCAGTATGTCCTCCTCTGCATTAGTTCTTGCAGTGGGACAGATTTCCCATTTTCACTGACTTCACTGTTGCCACTGCTGCCCTAGTTATTCCTATGTCTTGTCCCTGTGCCTGTAAAAAGTGCTGTTCCTTGATTCTATGTCAAGTGAAAGCTGTGAGTGCTCTAAAATGATGTTATTTTGGATTTAGAGACTTCATTTAAATTTCTCTCAGGACACACTTACACACAGCCTTGACATTCGATAGTGAGTGAATAGTGTCACCAAGTAAAACTGGGAGCCTGATCATGGTCACAGAGTAACAGGCATTTGAGGTAAGAGTAGGAATCTTGCAGAAATGTTCTTTCTTGCTTTTCATTGCTGCTCAGGAAGGTGAAAGGGGAAAAAATTGCTACTGATTGCATTCTAGTTTTCATGGTTATTTTTTTGTTTCACAGGCTATATGAGCTTTCCTCTAGTCCGTGTTCTCCTTACTTAAGCAGACAGTAAATTTAATTGAAATTTTGATACACTTTTTAAAGATAAAGCTGTGACACCTGGCCTGCATTTCCAGTTTCTTTTGATTTACAAAGCAGCAAGAGACAGAAATTCAGCTCTCATTTTCAGGGCAGTCCTAATGCTCTTCCCAAGAATGGCCTCTCCAGAGATTGGTCACATTCCACAGGGGTGTCTCGATGTCCCTCTCTCAGGACGGGCATCTCTTCTTCCTTCAGACCAGGGTTTGGGGCTGCAATTTCTTACTGGGGACTGGGCTTATTTCAGTGGGTTGAACCAATGTCAGCACTTGCAGTGCTGTGGACGGGGGTGACTGGCTGTTCTTCTACGACCAGCTTTAGTAAGGGAGCAGGGGGGGAGGTATGTTAATAGTGGGCTAATAGGAATTGACCTCGGATGGCATTTCAGTCATCTGACGCATGATCTACAACAGATGCTGGCCAAAAATTAGAGATACCGAATTAGGGTAAAAAAAACCCAAAACAAAACAAAACCAAACCCAGAACCAACCAACCAAAAAGGGCACACAGTCTCACATGGCCCTGTGTCAGAGCACTAGCTATGTCCCTCAGGTTGCCTGCCAGAGGCTCCTGCCTTTACGAGAAACCGAGCCAAAGCAGAGGTGCAGATGGGCTAACACTCAGGTAGCACTAACCCAGTGGTCTGATCATGCCGTGCTTACAGAGCATCAGATCTGTGAGGTGTCCTTCTGGCAGTGCAGCTCCTGCAGTGGCGACAGGGGGAGGGAGGCAGAACAGCCAGGGCCAGCTGGTACATTTGATACCGGAGACTTCAATGTGATGGGATTTAGTAAATGAAAACTCAGCCAACAGCCATCAGGAGGGAGATTATTTGACACAGGAGAAAGGCTCTCCCCTACGTCAGCTTGCTCTTTAACTGGTTGCTCTGGCTCTCTTCCATTTTCTGCAGGGAGGACAGGTAGGAAGAAAGATGGAGGGGGAGGGGGAACATATTATAAATGTTTGCTGAGCTGAACATGCATTTGGCCAAGTTACTGCCAAACCGAGTACGTTTTTGATGTCACCTTTAGGTAGGTAACTGGCTAGAACAGTCTTGAAAACATCTTAGGCAGAACCCCAGTTTCAAACGAGCCATAGGGACGTGCCAGCTTCCACTGGGTCACAGTGGGCTTCTCCAGGATAAGCAAAATTGAGGACTGACAAGAATTACATTTCTTGGATTTTATTTGCCTTTATTTGAAACACATGCACTGGTCAAGTATTGACTGCATGGTCAATAGTTAACTTGAAATGAAGTAGAAAATAAGCCCTTCTAGTTAGATACAGACTACTGGAATTCTATGCAGTATGAAGGTAATAAAAAATTTTTAAAAGCAGAAGAAAACATATACGATAGGTATGGCTTTCTCAGTGGATTTTTTAATGCTTTTATATGTCTTATCCAATACAAAATAAGAGTCATCCAGTACTTTCTGAGAGTGGAGGATCATTTGAGAAATGGTCAAGCTCTGCAGAACTAGTAGTGTACGAGACAGAGTTGGAATTTTTGGCAGGAGAGGTGTGTAGCTGTAGATTGGAACCAGACCTTTTCTGCCAACATTAGTGAATAGTGCTGAAAGCTCATGCAAAATAGGACAAGCTAGACCCTTGACATTTTTCTCACAACTGTTGCTTTTTAAATCCTTGCCTTTGCATGCAGATGTTTGTTGGATTCATCCATTATGCATGTCCTAGAAATTTGATAGAGGTCTCATATGTTCCTTCAAGAAGATAAAGCCAGCAGCAGTACCCAATTGTAAAGATGTGGTTACTGGCTTGAGATGTCATTAAGTATATTATTTGGTATTCCTCTGACTTGAATCTTTTGGGTGGGAATTTAAAAACACTAGTCCTCTCTGGTTTTAGTGAACATTAGAGACAGCACGCAACTGTTAATTAAAAAAAGCTCAAGTGTTTGTTATCAGGGCTTCTGGTAAAGATTTCATCTTTCCAGTAATAATATAATGTATTATAAAAGACATTGCATAGAAGTAGCTGTCGATCTTCATGCCTGCCTTTTTGAAAATGGTCTTAGGAATGTGACTTACTTCAACTCACCTGTTCATGTACCTACCAGATCCTGGAAGTATTCTCTCCTTTTTTCCATTATTTCTAAAATAAGGGTCAACAATGTCGGTGGCTTTGTTTTAATCAGGTTTGATGAATAGTTATTTACTGTGACATTTTCACCTACTACCACATTAATTTAGCTTTTCATTAAAAACTCAGGAGAAGGTGCCATCGCCAATAGTCTTTCTTTCAGCATCTGGATTTCTTAGTTCTTCCTTCAAGTTTGGTGTGAATAAACCAGCTGAAGGTACGATGGCTTCTGAAATGTGTGCAATCAAACTAACTTCTCATAGTAAGTGTTGGTAGTGGTGGTGTTGCTATTATTATTACCTAGTTGTGTGTGATTTCATTGACAACCTACACAAATCTTTGTAGAGAGCCTATATTGTGAGTGAAACAAACATGGAATACAGATCCTACTGATGAAGTTTTGTTATTGATTTTTGTTCACACAGAAAGTGTACAAAATAGAGTCAGATTAAAAATGGAGAACATGCCCTTGTTTATATTTTTCTTCCTTTATGAGACATTTAATTGGAAATCTAGCAGGAAATTAGACTGGTAGATTACCAACTGCATGGCTGGCATGCCATGAAAGATCAGATGCCTGTGTCTTTTATATTGTACCCCTGAAGCAGCTTTCTCAAGTATCTGTGACTTCTTCTGGATCTAAGGATATCAACTATTACATCAGCAGCTTCAGTAGCAAAAATATTCTAAGGTACATGGGGTAGAAAAACTGCACAAGTTTTTTTATAGTGTTTGGAAGTTGTGGATGAAAAACCTTCTGTACTGTCATCTTAAAGTGAAAAAGGCGAAAGAAAGCTACAGAAGCTGAATCATCTGTGCACAGCCCTATTGATTGTTCATTTCCTAAGGATTGCTTTTTCAGATCTGGCCTCTAGAGTATTTCACCATGTCAGCCAGCCATTCCACAGGAGTATAAATTAGTGGCAACATACCTCTAACAAAAGTCCCTTTCGGATTCTGCCAGTTTACCTTTCCTGGTACACAGTATGTCTCTGGGGAAAATTAGTCAGAGGTATCTACTTGACTGTCATTTGTTCATATAAAAGAGATCAGAGTTTAGCCTGTAAAACCAGAGAGAGAGAGAGAGAGAGAGAGAGAGGAAATATTCTTTCTGTCTGTCCTACTTAGGTGGAAAACTTAGTTACCTCAGGGCCAAAGTTACACAGAGGTAGTTTTCATTGGCTTGAGGACTGTGCTGGGCAAAGATGTGTCTCTCTGCAGAGGATCCTAGTGCTGTGCCCCTTGACAGAATGTGATTTCTTAAAGCCATGTTTATCCCAGGGACCTTGGCAGAAGTGGATTAGCATTCTGCACAGACTCTGGTAGTCCGTAGTTGTCCAGACTAGGAAGGAAGTAGTTGTGCTTGTGAAAATGTGCTGAAAATAATTCAGCTGTTTACATGTGACAAGAAGCTTTTAAACCAGACCACCAGAAGCTGTTTCTCTTTAAATTGAAGCTGCCAGAAATATGTCACTATTGACAAAATAAAAGAGGGAGGAAAGCCATGGTCAAGTAACCCTCTATATGATATAATCTAAGGCTATTTGCCTATTACTGGCAACAGCAACAGGGAGATTCAGCATCTTTAGGATGTTTAAATGAGAGTATTATAACCTTGATATCAATTACAAAATCATCACAAAAGGCAGCTAAACCTGACTGTTTGTTTCAGAGGCCACACTCTTTTCCACAGATTGTTTGAGTACAGTTTTGTGCACCCACTAGTGGTTTTGGCATCTGCAGCTTAAAAATAATTTGAACTTTTATTGATGCAATAGATGGAATTATCTATACTCCAGAAGAGGTTGCATATAGCAGCTGCAGATACTCCATATCTAACATATGATATTTTTAGGAAGGGACAAACTGGAGCAAGACAGATGAAAACATTTGGAGCCTCAGGTGTTCAGGTCAGAGCATGCTGCAAGAGAGAGATTTGGCAGATATCGAGGATGGAGAAGTTGGTGTTTTCTACAGCTTTTTGCTATGTTGACAGTGTAGCTTTAGTTTCAAAAATTTGGCCCATCTCACAGAAAGAGTAGAAAAGAACAGTAGGGAAAACGGTCATTTCTGCTATGGGGATGCAGTTTCTTTTGAAGTCAGTGGGAGTTGCTTGCTTGTATGGTCTTTGGAAGGGAAAAAAAAGCCAAAAGACTGCCACAAAAGGACTGTGCTTACAATGGAAATGGAGGGACTTCACCACTGTTACCTAATGGTACTTTGCCTAGTTTGTTCATTCAGGAGAAGCAGTATTAAAACTGCCGTGTAAGTGGATAGACTGAGATTCGGAGAGTAGGTTGGAGAGATGTTCCTGGCTGGCCTCATTGCCATGGCCCTGTCAGCACACATCAGCTGTAACCCATAGGAACAAAATACTTGTGAAAACAAGTCATATTTCATCCTTCATGCTTTTTGAATCTGATCTTGTTTTAACAGTTTGCTGGGTGTAACAGATGATTGATGCTGCCACACTGCAGACAAAATATATCATTCTGTCATTTTTATTCAATATTTTAGAATCATTTTGATGCAGGCTGGAATCTGAAGCAATGTCACACATTTTTTTCTATGGTTCACCTTAGTTATAGAAATAATCCATCTTGTTCCCAGTGATTCACTGGCAGACATTTCCTAAATACAGACCTAGAATGAATTAGTAGGTTAGTTGAGCCTGAATATGTGTTGAAATACATGTGCTGTATTTCTTTTTAAATATGCTACAAGGAGATATAAATGAATATAGGATCAGAACCTTGTGAAATACATGAAAGGAGAACAGTTATGTTTAGTCATGTGCGTATTTGGCCTAGTTTCATAGTAAACATCATAGGATAATATCAGCTATTCACAACAATTACATGGGATGTAGTAGAAAGCTCATTACACTGAAAAAAGTTTGAGCTTCTGAAATTTCAGCATATAATAACGTCAGAGCTTTTACCTGTGAGGATGGCCTGCAAGGACTGTGCTTTGTTCAGTTTAGGGCTGAGGCTTCAAAGCAACATTTAAATGCTCTTGTATAATCCATGATTATGAGCAGGTCATAAAATTACTCTAAAAAGGAAAGAGACTGACTTCTGGTATAGCAGAAGTTCCGTTATTTTCTTTAGAAGTAGATATTTACCTTATCTTAAAGTCTGCTTGACTTGAATTTACTGTCTGTATGAAATTATGAAGTTGCCTGTGTCACAAGTCACAAA
>NW_010164925.1:39138-44954 GCF_000695765.1 Mesitornis unicolor | reverse complement strand
CCCAGAGAAATAAGGTTCAACTCGGGGTGAAAACAGTGAGAGCTGATCTTGCTTGTTCCTTCAGAAACCAGCTGCAGAAGATTGCTTTTGGTACACTTCCACATGTGCTACATTATTTTCTCTTTCTGTTTTCAACAGGCCTTGAATAGGGGCATCGCTGCTGTCAAGGAAGATGCTGTGGAAATGCTGGCCAGCTATGGGCTGGCGTACTCCCTGATGAAGTTCTTCACGGGTCCGATGAGTGACTTCAAAAATGTAGGTCTGGTGTTTGTGAACAGCAAGAGAGACAGGACCAAAGCAGTGTTCTGCATGGTTGTGGCTGGCGCTGTAGCTGCTGTATTTCATACCTTAATAGGTAAGGCTACTTCACGTCTAATTAATATCTCTTCTTATTTCCATCCCTCACCTGTTCCTCAATGTGATACATCGATAGGCTTAAGGTTTCATTTATAAGTGCAATAGGAGATGCGAAAGAGATGAAATCTCTTGAGCTGGTATCACGCCCATCCACGCAATTCTTATTACTTTTCAAACAGGCTGTTAAGTGGGAGATTCCACCCCCAGGGCTCTCCTGCCTGGCAGCAAAATGTGCTGCTGATCTCTTTCAGTCAGGTGGGTGAGCAAAAGTTTGGCAAGGCTGACAGGTTTCATGTGGCTGATAGCTCTGTCTTACTGTTAGGTAGAGGTGATCAGCTAGCAGCATCTGCCCAAATGGGTTTAGCAGGACTTCAAGGTGTGTTTGGTAGGACTGTTTGTCAGAACTTGGTGGCATAGTCAAGGCACTATCTGTACCTATCCCTTTGCTACTTGTCTCACAGTACAAAACTCTAAGCAAGTAGGTGCCAACATCCTCAATAAAATAGCAGGTATTCACTAGCATTAGTCACCATCCACTTCTGTTGAGTAATTACTCTGTAAGAGAAATAGATACTTAGAGCAATTTATGCCAAACTGAGACCAGCTCCCTAAGTGTACTCTGAAGCAAAGAAAATACACATGCAGATCTGAACATAAAAAGTAAGGCAGACTCAATTTGCCAATTCCTGAGAGCCTGCAGAAACGGAATATCAACCCAAGCATCAGCCGATACCACAGCAATTAAAAGCCATACGATCTGAAAGACTTCAACTTCGTCCTCTCTGAGAGCTGCTCCAGATTCCCTGCACCTTCTGGCCAGCCAAGCCCTACACCATGACATCGTTCCACAGAGCTGAAGCCTCTGGACCTCAGCAACAAAGAATAGGACATGCTGGTGGAAGAAGTAGAGAGTGCATTGCATTCAACAGGTACAATCCTAAAAGCTGGGAGCTCTAAGGGATGGGAGGAGGGACGTAATGCAGCAGCCTATGGAGGCCTGTGTTGGTTGACAGGCAGTAGGGCTGAGTTGGGTGACCAGAAGCAGAGGGTTGTTCTGTCGCAGAAAGATGGGAAATGTGAGCATGATGGGAATATCCAGAATTGCTGTGAAATTACAGAGTGGCTTGGAAGCGAGGCACCATTCATTATCAGGCTGTTAGTATCTCAAGAGCAGGACTTGCTTCTGGTCAGCGTATAGTTTCTGCCTGAGTAGGTATAAAATTCATCTGGTAAATGTGAATGCCCCCTATTCTTATCCCTTAACAGACTGACAGCTATATCAGCAGCTGTATGTGCCTCCCAAGCACTCCAGTTTGTTTGACCATCGTGTCTCTTATGCCACCACTGATACAACAGCGCTGTGCTGTTTACCTTTACTCCGTGCTATGGTCACAACAAATGCTTACAGTAACAGCTCACTAGCCATGGCAACTCTGTGCCAGGGATAAGCTATTGCTGATTTTGTAAGCTAAATCCATGTATTCAGGTTAATTTAATTCACCAGTATCGATTGGTCACTTCTTCGGTATGTTTACAGTTGAGGCTGCTTTACTGAGTCAGTATTAGAAACTTTGGGCCATTCGTACATTTGGCTCTCATACTTGGAATGTTTCTTCAGCCCCCAGAGCTGCTCTTGTAGTTGCTCGCTTGTTTTCCTGCCAGTGCTGGTCAAAGTTTTTGGCTTTTTCAGCTGGCTAAAGAAGTATTTTCTAGACATCCAACATTTTATTTTAAGCTATGATAGATTTTAAGAAAATGTAAAGTATAACTATGAAATTTCCAGGTGAAAGATGTAGCTGGATTTTCCATGTGGGACTTTTTATTGAAGGGAGGTGTTTGGGGCAGCCATTTGAAAATACGCTAGATGATAAGTTTCTTGCCTTTGCCTGGTAATAGAGCTCTGCTGAGTTCAGAACCTCTGAAATGCCCTCTCTGCAGATATTAGGGAAAAAAAAAAGAAAAAAGAAGGCTGTACTTACCATGCTGTAAAGTCCTGAATTAAAGGGCTTCACACAATCTTTCAGCTGCTTATGGTGGCAGACTGAAAAATATTTTTTAGTATTTTAACTTATCTATGTCTGAAAATATGCAAAGGCCACATCAGAGACTGGCAGAGCGCCCGAGAGAATGGAGTTAGTCAGATTCTAGCACCAATTGCCTGGGTGATGTTGCCAAGTTTTATGTTCCAAGTTTCCTTTGAACATGTTTCAAATCCTGATTATTCTTCTCTGACCCACAGATGCACGACCTGCCTAGCAGGAGGAAGAGGAGTCCAGTGACAGCCTCCTAGGACCTGTGACTACTCCTCAGCAGCTGCAGGCCTCTCACAGACTGTCTACAGGAGACAAAAATACAGGTTACTGATGCTCGACAGATGAAAAACAGCAACAAACAGCACTCAGGGGACTGAATTTCTTCCACATGCCATGTGTATGGGGCCGAGGAAGATGACATGACTGTCTGCTGTGGACTCTCAAGGCCCAGGAAGGAACAGGGAACAAAAAGCCCAATGAAATAAGGAGGAGAATGGAAAGTCAGAAGGAAGAAAACAAGTGGTGGTAGAAACACGGTGACCACAATGAATCACCACATTTTCAACTGTGATAGAGACTATTTGCAGTCTGCACACACAGCTCTTCACAAACAGCAGCCTCTACTTATTTAAAATATCCAAACAGACCGTTCATCCACCTGACTCATGCTTCATTGCTTCAGTACCAGCTTCTCACTACTGCTCCCCCTCATGGGCTAATACAATCCTCTGTGGGAGTCACTGGCTGAGCCAAACCACTTGACCTCACAGTTGCAAGCTCTGGGTCCCTAAATTATCAACCCCACCACATTCCCATGAATGTCTGTGAAGTCCTCACCAACAGTTCCTGTCAGTCCCCTGTGCAGGTAGCAGTAAGAACCAAGAAACAAGTTGACTTGACCAAAGGGATTGGAGATCATATTCTTGTCCCATTTATAATGCTGCCACAAACCTTGGTCAGTGCAGTATTCCTGCATTTGCTTTTCCAGTTGCAATCTGGAAATAGAAGATAGTATGCCGCCTTCCTTCCCTTGTGCTGTTTTGGGGGCAGCTACTGTTAGGGTAGTTAGGGTTTTAGAAAACCAGTTAGGGTTTTCTTGTGGGAAGCTCGCTTTATAGCCAGGGTCTAAAGCATCTTGTTATTTCAGAGATTGGCTTTTGGTGGGGATATTGGGCTGTAAGAGAAAGGATTCAAGGTTCTAAGCCTGTTTATTTATATTTTTGACATCTTACTAAACTGCCAGCTTGACAGAGGAGAGAAATTACTTACATAACATTATGCTAACATAAAACTTTTCATGGTGTTGCTGGCAAGCCCTTCATACTAAGTGGGCCCTTTTAACACCAGTGTCATGAAGGGCATGCACATTTTCTTTGGCAATAAAATTGCATTGTTCGGCCCTTCACTAGTTTACTGAGAAATACTGTACTGAGAAAGTTTATTTCCTTTTGCATATTAATATTATTTTCTACAGCTCTCTGAGGTTCTGGAAATGAAAAGACAGAAGTTACTCTGGGGAAACATCCTCTTTGCTTAAATAGACATCCTTAACTGGTGCTCACTAGACGTGATTAAAAACTACATGATGGATCATTTGTCATTACCAAGGAAAAAAAAAAGATTGGAACTTCAGTAACCAGGCAAATCTATAGCAGACTGGATGGTCAGAAATGCAAGAGATTTATTTTGTGCCAATTTATTACTGGCAGGTTAGCAGGCATAGACCACTCCTTGCGCAGCTTGCACAGAGGAAAACCGCAGCAGTTCGTAGTAATTCCACTATTTCTTTTTCATTTCCTACATGTATGGTCACTGCATATACATGAAGGCTCTGCATAAGGAGTGACACATAGATGTAATCCCACCACTTCCAGTGTAACACTACTGGAATTTTCTAGAAACTGGGAGTTACAGAGCGGTTTATGACAAACAGATTTCTTTTCAAGTCAGTCTTGTTCTGATCTGCACCCTGTACTGGCTCGTACTAAACATTTTGCCCTGGAAAAAGATCATAGAAGACGAGGTTGGAAGGGACCACAAGGACCATCCAGTCCAACCTCTCGAGGTAAAAGTATAGTTTAAATGAGATGAGTCAGCACCCTGTCAAGCTGATTCTTAAAACTGGCTGATGTAGGGCAATTCACCACTTCCGCTGGAGATTGCTCCAATGTCTGATTGATCTCATGGTAAAAAATTTCTTCTGGAGTTCAATCAGAATCTCTCCAGGAACAGCTTGTGTCCATTACCCCTCCTCTTTTCCATGTGACTCCTTATGGAAAGGTAGTCTCCATCTTCTTGACAGCCACCCTTTTTGTATGATAGCACAGGAACACAAATCAAGATATAATCCAGGCTTGGTTTGTTTTTTTTTTTTCTTTCTAAAAGATGATAAAATGTTATTAAAAATGTGTCCTGCTTCAGCATCTTCAGATGGCCATTGCTAAAGCAGTGACATGCTTCCCCAGCCACCTCAACCCTTCTACCACACAGGGACTGTTTCTTGTCAGCAAGGTATTCAGGGCAAAGGAAGAAACCCTATGACCAAAGCATTTGTGGATTTTAGGATAGCAGTGATTCGGTCTTAATTAAAATAGGGTGATTTTGAGTATTACGAGATGTTGGCCTGCCTAAAGATATTTCTGAGACCATTGATCACTGATAGATTTGGGAAAATCAACTAATGCAATTTTGGAACTAGAGCTAAGCTCAGAGAAAGATAATTGCAGTAATCAGGCTGCCCTGAAATGCTCCTAAGCTGTTTATTTTTTTTTAATTCATTTATTACTATGAGAAAAAATAATCACAAAGCCTAAAACAATCTGATCATCTGGACTTTCACAAAGGGGACACAGGCTTTGCTTCTGCAAGTCAGGCTAATCAAAGCCATAAAGAAATCTATGTACCCTGTGCCATCTCCAAATGAAGATTTACCACTCAATTATTTTATGGCAGTTTGGGGGCTTGGGGTTTTTTTTTGCAAATTGGCATTTTCCTATCTGCCCAAATCACTTAGCAGAACAAAGTCATGAGCAGCATCAGTTTTGGCCATGTGAGCCATCTTTCTGACAAGCAGCAGAAGAGATTTTTACTTCTCAGGCTCCAAGTTAATTTTTAAAACTGGCAGCCAAGTATGAAAATGGAATGCATCTAAAAAGAGCACACTTCAACCCAAAAACATTTTTGGATTTTTTTTTCTCCAGTAAAGCTAATATTGGCACATGTTGCTCTCTGTCTGGAAATGGTATCACTTCCTATGAGTGTTTCTTTTTGTTTTCTTTATGATGTAAGTATAACATGTTGTTAGTAGACAGCCCCAAAATGACTCTGGTACAGCTATTTGTTTCAGACTGCTGGCATCATTTAGAGTGTGTTCAGTTGTTTCAAGGATGTCTGAAGTTTATGTGATAGTAATCGGCTCATTAGAGG
>NW_010164925.1:15245-39107 GCF_000695765.1 Mesitornis unicolor | reverse complement strand
TAGGGAACAGGAGATACAGTTAGGTTCACAGTGTTTCAGTGTCATTTCTTATGCTCCTGGGTCTTAAAACTCAACTGGAAAAGACAAAAGCAAGAATTCATGCTGAAATGCTGTAGCAAAACTAATCCATAGACATATCAAAATAAATGAGATTAGAAGAGAGTGAACAGGCAGCTTGTCTTGCAGTTAGACTTCTCTGTTTTGGTTGAAATGATGCAAGGAATAGGAAGAGCCATCTGCTTTAGATTCATGTAATACTCTTCAGCTCTGTTGTCTGTGTTGTTAATTTTGTACCATGCTTCATAATAAGTTGGTACGGTTGGCCAAGGTTGAGTTCTGATTATATCAGCAATTGCTTTATTCACAGCTCAGATACCTATGTCTGTGTAGTTGTCAGTAAATCTCAGCTTGCTGAGTCCTTTCTGAGGATGGAAACATTCATGGGCATCAGCAAAAGTGATTGTGTGCTTCCACTGACATGTGGAATAGGTGACTATTCTAAAACTAGCCATTAATGACTTTTAAATCAAAATCGCATTAAAAAGTGCAATTAGACTTTTTTTTGGATGAATGAGAGAAAAAAGAATCTTAACACTTGCAAAGCACAGTGTTGGTATCTCCAGAAGTCCTAATGATGTGGTGCTGTGGGCTGTGGTGGTATAAATCCCTTGAGAGTGCCCTGCCAATAAACTACAACCCAGTGGTGAACTGTCTGTTCCTAGAAGTGAGAGTAGTTTAGCCTCTTGTGCAGGAGAAAAGTTAAACAACTTCAATGGGACCTAAAAGACAGCTCAGTGAATCAGATGCTCACAGATGGCTTGCCTCATGTGCCTTCCAGACTTCTTCTCCTTCATTCAAATAAGTCGATTCAGAAATATCCATGTACTGCTCTGCCATAAAAGCAGCTTTCCACAAGGAATTACCACACAAATATCCATGCATAACAGAGAGTTTTCAAAATACGGAGCAAAAGTTGGTGCATGGGTATTCATGCAAAAATGAAAAGAGGCTGTGCTTGATGTATGACTGGACTGCCACAAGCACATGAACACTTAAAGAACTAAACTGGCCTCCCTGAACTGATGGAAGGTTGAACTCCTGGTTTAAAGTTCTTTCCCAGCCCCCTTCAAAAGGGAGCAGGGCTGGGAGTGCCTCAGGAGGGCAGTTAAGCAACTTGGGGATTATTGCATGAACTGAGGGACTGTGAGTCTTCACAGTTACAGTTCAGATGAAAGATGTACAAATAAGAACCAGTGCAGGGAAAGGGGAAGTTTTTAACATTTTAGCATATTTTGGGCAGTCCTGATTATCTGGAATGAAGCTTGTGCCTGATCCAGCACCTCCTTCTTTTTTACTACCTTGTTTACACTCTCTTGCTGGGACTATAAAAATTTTCAGTCCTGTTATCCATTTAACTGCTGTATCCCTAAGCCATCACAAAACCATGATGACTTAAACTCCTCTTCAGTTGTTTCCAAATCCTATTTATGAGTTATGAGAGTTAGTTTTAGACTAAAAAGACTGAATTTGACAACTAGCATTAGCATTTGTCAATTTGGTAACGTGACCTGCATGCGTGGAGGTGTAACTTTTCTGAAATACCCTATATGAAGGTCTGTACAATTACAATAGAATTGTTATAAATGGAAGGAAAGATATATGTTCACGTTTGAAATAATTATTTTAGAAAAGACACAAGTGGAAGAGAACTGAGGTAAGGTTCTCCAGGCACAAGTTCTGCTATTACTTGTGTGAGAGTTTGACTTCACGACCTAATCATTCTTTTAACAACTATTACAAGTGTACAGAGAAAACTTCAGAATAATATGCAGGTCTAGAACATGGTTTAAAAAGGTTAAAAGCTATTTGAATTATTTAACTGTGCATGTTATGTAAGTCCCCATAGTTCAGAGACCCCAATCATAGCTAGCTCGTTGTTTTTGCTGGTCATGGGGAGGATGCTGGGGTTATTAAAACAGATGGATAACACAGGTACTGACAGAAACATAAGCACTTGTCTAGAGAAACGTGTGGTGAGTCTCCGTGTCTGTGCAACCCAGTACTTCAGGAAGAGAGACCTGGCAAGAGGCGTGTTGCCCAGCACTAAAAGTTTGGCTCATCTCAGGTTGAAACAGGATAGTGTGATAATCTCCTGTCAATGGGAAGTGGGAACGCCCTAATTTCCAGCAGTACCCTTTTCTGACTTGTGGCTCCTGAGATGCCAGCTCCAGATAATGAAGGAAACTGCAGTTGGTCGAGGCTGTCCAGAGACTGTACAGTGAACCACGCAGTGCCCTGACAGGTCCTGGCAGAGGTGATCATTAGGCAAAGGGAGAGGCATGATGAGTGTGATTTGTTGCATGCTTTTGCAATTCATAGTATCCTTTTACAGCTTTGGGCAGGTTTACAGGTAATGTCATGAGAATGTAGTGACCATAGATGGTTTCATGATTTGTGAGGTTGTACATCCCATGAAATACACAATGCCTGGTGAAAATGACTTTTCTAACATGGAGCCTTGAGTTAACAAAAGTGCAATAGATTTTCTGGAGTACCAGTGTATTCGTTTAGGAAACAGATGTGGCACTTACTATACCCATCTCCCAACCCAGCCATTTGTTATCGCTCCTCTGCCAAAGGTTACTTGAAAAAGAATGATGAGAGCACTCCTTAGTCATAAACAGCAGCTGGTCAGGCTGTAAAATCCCGAAGCCCCTGCAGCTGTTTGCTAAGTGGATGCATGTCTGAGCTTCTAGGCACCACAGACTTTCAGGTACTTCTGAGTATCTCACCCAGAGCCCATAGGTAACCTTTATTATTAATTCCTATTCTTGTGTCTCTACAGCATATAGTGATTTGGGGTATTACATTATTAATAAGCTGCACCATGTGGATGAATCAGTGGGAAGTAAAACTCGGAGAGCCTTCCTTTACCTTGCTGCCTTCCCTTTTATGGATGCCATGGTGAGTGCCTGATTCAGGACTGAATTTTAATATTGATGTTGACTTTAGTTCACAAAGGCTGTAACCTGATGGGAAACTGGAAGCGTGCGGAAGGAAGATGTGTCTTTTGCTAGCAGTAGCTGTGGATATGCCTGGACACATCATCTCCTGCTACCTGGAAAAAGCATCTGGGTGGACTTTGAACATCCAGAGATCATGACAAATGTAAAAAACTCGGCTGCCTTGTTAGAGCTACTGCATGTGCATGCTGGAAAGCACTGATCATCATGTAACGAGAGGCACTGGTTGTCTGTGTGTGTCCTCTCATTCCAGTCTGTAGTGAAAGAGTTGGATTTGCCATAAATTGCCACATCACTTACAGAGTTCACAAGGAATAAGCTCAGTATTTTCTCAAAGAAAATTTGTTTAAAGGATATTTCTTATAATCTATTTTTGCAAGCACAGCTAAGTCAAATGTATCTCAAATGCATGAGGTAAGCTGCTGCTCCTGAGGTCTCCAGGCTTACTGTTTGTAGGCTGCACAACATAAAATATGGCAGCTCTCTTTAATGCCTCTGCTTCTGTGTAAAAGTGGTAAAGTATAACCTTCTTATGGCATGCCTGACCACTTTCTCTACCGCTTTGCTTGAAACAGTAGCTGACAATAAAAAGAAGTTGGATCATTATGTTTTCTTCTCCAGAGAGGACTCAGTATAACTCAGTGGGCTGATGAATGTTACAGTTCAGAGATGCATCCAGGTGGTGAATGAGAATATACATTTTTTACCTTAGATTATTTAGTATGGTAATTTGTCCTGTGCATCAGATTTATGAAGAAGGAGCAGTTTCTTATTAGATCTGCTCAAAAATTTCTATACAGTCTGAAAAACTATTCCCATTTTCCCTGTCAGCTGTGGCAATGAGGAACTGAACACAGCAGTGCGTTCTCTGTGTTACTGGCTTAACAGGTTCATACCAGGTACTGCTGGTGGAAAAGAGCTTTATAAGTTGTTTGTGTGCAATGTGACAACCAGGAAACAGCATTCTGGGACCTGTAATCATTCACAAATACCATAATCACTTCTCAAACTCTTCTCTGCCTTTTTTCAGGCATGGACCCATGCTGGGATTCTGCTGAAACACAAGTACAGTTTCCTAGTGGGATGTGCCTCCATCTCAGATGTCATAGCTCAGGTAACGACTCCTTTTAGCAGTCACTGTTTCGCTTGTGTTACGGACTGGATGCTTTCCTAAGCAGGGACTCTCATGTGCAGAGACTGCCTTCTTCCTCTACCATGAACAACAGACCAGAGGAAGTAATCTTGTGAGCTGTTCTCTTGCTGTTTCCTCATTGTGTGGAGGCTGTTTGCTGACACTTGGGGTTTAGTCTCACTGGACTGTATCAGTCCCAGACCAATGTCAGGAGGAGGGAACCAGAGTTGTTTGGGTTAGGGCCATGTCTTCCACAACCTCCACAACCCTGTTTCAGAATGGCTGAGAAACAAGTGTACATCTGGGGAAAAGAAAGATCAGGCAGGGAGACTGATGGCTGCAACCAGTCCTGAGGCTGATGGAGTGCTTTGAAAGAGACCTTTCTCACCTCAGTGCCTTCTCCTCCCCCACACTTCACACAGTTGCCCTGAAATCTTGAGTGGGGCTTGTAGGTGGGGAAGTGAAGGCTTGATTCTCCAGTTCACCTGTCAGTTTTGCACATGCTGTCTAATCCAGTGAGATGCAGTTTTGTAAGCCATCTCCTGAGTGCCAGTACAGCTCTGCTCTTGTTACTGGTCCAAAAGGTGAAGGGTCAGAATTGCGGCAGAAGGTGATAGCCCCTAGGTGGTGCAGAGACAACCAAATGTTGTTTGAGCTTTCATCTGTGAAGGAGGTGTTAACTATCCTGTTGCTTTGTACTAGACACACTTAAAAAACAATATTCGTGCACATTGCTGATTGCCAGTGTTGTAGCATTTGAGAACCAATATACAGTCCTCTTTTAAAAGCATATATAAAAATATTGCAAATTAGAGAGTCCCAGCACCTGTGAAATAGATGCTGTACTGTCGCATTACCAGCTGAATGGTGTCATGACTGAATAAGAAAGGGGACAATAACAGTAAAACATCAAAGCAAATAAGAAGTCAGCAGCACTTGGTTCAGTTTTCCTTAGCATTTTCCTCCCACTAAATATGAGCAAACCATAAACCTGGTTGAACCATTCAGTCAGCTGCTATTCTATGTTGGGCAGGTCAGCCCCTCTACCGTACTGCTGTAAATCCCTGAAGATAATGCAAATTACCTTAAATTGCCTTAACCCTCAGGATCTGCTTTTGTTCTGGTGTGACCTCCAAAGTTTGCTGACCCTAGATGCATGTCAGGTCATATACAGCTAAATACAGAAACAATTTCTTATTTTGGCTATGGTAGACATGCCCTTTCCACAACGGGCAGTGAGTGGGGTGCCAAGGTTGTTAAGAATAAGACACCTGTCATCTTCTCTCAACAAAATATTGCACAGAGCAAGAGCAAATCTGGAAGACAAAAAGTTGTGACTCCATACCTCAGAACTCTCTACCCATACATCTGCTCCCTGTGCAAGTAATAGGAATGGAGGCAGCAGCTAATTCTCCTTGAGTAGCTTCATTTTCATACTTTTTGTGACTCGCTTTGCTTCTGTTTACTGAAAAACAGTTCTTTTGTAGGGTTCAAAAGAGCAGTTTTGCAAACCCTCATAAACAGCGTGGCCTGCCTAATAAACATTTACCCAGTGCAATTTTTTCTTAAATATTTCTTGCACTCTAGCAATGAAGGAGAGAACCTACCTCTGAACAGTGTGGTTTGTATTTGTTGTAACTCACTTGACTGCCAGTGTGTCCCGGCAGGGTTGCCTTTCATTCTGCTGTTCACAGCACCAAACACAGTTGGCTTTCCAGTTATGCCCCCCATCCAGAGACATTTGGAATTTAACAGGCACGCCATCAGCTCTGTACTTAATAAAAATAATTATATATTAATCAATTCCTTTGCATTTTCTAAATTGGGCATTTAATCCTATGAGACTGAATTATGAGCTGTTCATTAGCCAAAAAGTTTCCATTTCATTTACATTAATGTGTCACTCTGCTGAAGAGAATTATGAAATACTGAGATTTCACTCAAAAAAGAAGAAAATTAGGATGACATAAGACTTCCTGCTTCTAAATGCTGAAGTGAATTCTTTAAAATATCTGGCTTTTTAATTACCACTGTCCCCCATCCCCACCCCCCCAAAAAAGTAGTGCTTAGAAGCTGACCCCAGAAGCATGTCCCTCAGTGTGTATCAGAATAGCACATTCTCCTGGGCAGGGTGACACTCGGCCACATGCTTGCTGCCAGACCTTGCCAGACTTTAGTGATAACCTACTCCTATTTATGGCTCCTAGTCCAACACCTGCCCATACCTTCAAGTGCTGTTTCATAGAGCTTCTGTATGATGTTAACTCTTGCTCTTCTCAATTGTATGACCAAATGCAGGGCATTTGGTCCTGCCTAAAGTTTCAAATGCCACAAGCTCAAAGTCAGGTAGTTATGCATGGCTGTTGGTTCAGATGGACTAGATTGGACTCAGACAGGAGATTTATTTGCCCTAAAGAAACACACAGAAAAATTACTAATAATTTATTTGTTTACCCTGCAGGTTGTTTTTGTAGCCATTTTGCTTCACAGTCACTTGGAGTGCAGGGAGCCTCTGTTGATCCCAATCTTGTCCTTATACATGGGAGCACTTGTCCGCTGTACCACATTATGCCTCGGATACTACAGGAACATACATGATGCCATTCCTGACAGAAGTGGGCCTGAAATGGGGGTATGTCTTCATACTTTGTGCTTTGTCAAATTCACTAATTTTAAATTTGTTTTTTTTGTTACAATGCTGTATTAAAATACTGTGCATGAAAGGTATCTTCTCTCTGTCCTGGAGGAAAAAAACATTTTCAGTTAAAGAGGCACAGTAGAAACTATTCCAGCAACAGTGCACATGAGGTGGCACTTCCCATGGTACAGGTGTGCTGCCTACTAATCACCTCTTTATTGAGCTCTGTACTGAGCTGTAAGACAGCACAGCATGAATTAAGTGGACACCTTATTTGACAGGAAGGAGGTCTTAAAATTCCTGTTTTTCCTCAAATGTCATACTGCTTTTCATATATCTTTGTCTGGTAGCCAGAACTAATTATGCAGATAATTTGCATTATTGAGATCCATGACACAGCTTCTTTTAAATCAGCATTACTAACATAAGTGAAAATATTTTAGTCTCCTCATATTGAAGACTATTGAAATGAATGTACCAAACTGACAATGGGTGGGAAAAGCAAAAATCCTTTCTCTGTGCTTTTGGTTCAGTTCTGCATTATTTTTTCCAAAC
Organism: Mesitornis unicolor; assembly: GCF_000695765.1. Lineage (NCBI taxonomy): Eukaryota > Metazoa > Chordata > Aves > Mesitornithiformes > Mesitornithidae > Mesitornis > Mesitornis unicolor. The sequence goes on along the minus strand of NW_010164925.1, from coordinate 31,759 downwards.
TCACTTCTTATTTTATTCTTTTTTTCCTGTGTGTTACAGGGAGAGGCTACAATAAGGAAGATGCTGAGTTTCTGGTGGCCTTTGGCGTTAATTTTGGCAACTCAGCGAATAAGTAGGCCCATTGTCAACCTTTTTGTCTCCCGGGACCTAGGTGGCAGTTCTGCAGCCACGGAGGTAAGAAAGTCAGTGCCCTTCATTACTGCAAATGATACCTCTGTGCTTTTCTTGTCAGGTGTGCTGACAGGAAAAAGTTGTCTTAAGTACATTTCTGTTTAGTGCTCTTTTTATCCTTGAAAAGAAGACTCCTTGGACTCTTACCATTAGAGTTTCTGCCAGGCCTAGTGGGACCTCACCATCAACAAGTCCAGTAGAATTTTTCCACTGAACAGGTCCTGCATCCCAGGTTTTCATACTCTACATATAGGTCCATGTGCTCTGGAATATTCAGATCCCAGAGACTTTAGGACAGTCATCAGTAGTCCCATGCTCCACTGTTTCCTCTCGTGTATATTTACAGCTGTGCAAGCTGATGTGAAACTACTGTTAGCAGTCAGCGCGTCACACAGGATAGGGTAGAGACCTAAGGAAGCACATAAAATATGTGCTGGAATATGAAATACACCCTGTTTCTCTCGAGGAATTTCAGATTACTCCAATAGTCTCCTACAGCTGATGGGAGCCGGACTTCTGTTTGCACTGCAGAGCCCTCACCAATGCTCACCACAAGCTGACCTATTCTTTTAAGGAGTCTGAAGGACCTTTGCTGCCAGTTTCAATGTGAGGATGTATAGATCTGCATAGTCATTAGAAAATCTCTCATGTATTTTTGTGTAGGAAGAACAAAGCTGTAAGTTACTAAATGGAAAGGAAAATTCAAGCAGCCGATGCCTAGCAAATGTTCTTGCAGGACTGCTTGTCATATGTGATACTGTGTATTTCACTGGCTCAGGAGTTGCCGGTGACTGCAAATAAACAGCTGTAGAGAAAGAACTTAGGAAGTGTAACACTTTTACATGTGTAAATCAGGGATCAGTCTGTGCATTAATAGCAGTCTCGGTGCAAGGGGAGCCATAGCATGCTAGCAGAGATCAGTTTTGTAGGAGTTATATAGATCTCCTGTTCAATAATATCAGCAGCTTTCAGTGTGGACAGGACGTCCCTGTGAAGGGCTAGGGTGTAGCATGTTCACAAGGACAGCAAGTCCACTGGCACTGGTGAACTCCCACTGTTTCTTTTTGGACTGCAGTGATGGTGATGGGGGTAGCTTTTTTGATGTTGGCTTTGATGGGGGATTTTTTTCACCTGTCAAATACTTCTGTTCTAGACATTTAGGAAAGCTTTCATGCATGTGTTTTGGGATCCTACCAATTGGGGAAAATACTGGAAGAAAAATCACTGCTAAAACTTCAGTAATTCAATCCAAGTGGATAGCAAACAAAATGGAGTAGTGAAATATTGTTTTCTGTAAACAGTTACTGTGTCTTTGCAATCATTTTGGACTTCACCATGAAAATAAGCAAAATATCTTTTATATTCCTTATTTGATTTAACCTAGTTAGTTTTCATGTAGATGTCAATTCTGCTGAAAATACAATAATGAGGAAGAAAATAGCAATTAAAAAAGAGTACTGTCTTAAAATTACAATTTGTTTTCTTTGAACCAATGACTTTTTCAATTTTTATTAAACATTGCCCCAGAGCAGTCAGTTTGGTGTCCAAAGTCAGTCAGCCACTGAAGCCTACTGTTTTGTAGTCGATCTGTCTTACTTAAAACTGCTTTACTTACAAATAACAAAATAAACTGTATATAGATTAAGATTATGAAATATGATACAAAACTGCTGTTAGCTGTAAGGTATTCTGCTACTCAAGTGTCTGTAGGTAAAATAATTCTGGAACAATGTGGGAGGGAGGTATTTGGCTGGATGAGGGGCACACAGCAGCTCCAGTTAACAGTTATCCCAAAGCTCCAGTACAACTATCTCAGTCATCTGCCTGATACCTCATTGCATCAGTGTGGTATGTTGGTGGGAAATGGCACCCTGCATTACCTGTCCTGTTCAAAGATTTGAAGTTCGCCTTTCTTTGTGTCTCTTCATAGGCAGTGGCGATTCTGACAGCTACGTACCCTGTGGGACACATGCCGTACGGCTGGCTGACAGAGATCAGAGCAGTGTACCCTGCTTTTGACAAGGTGAGTGCTCACGTTAGGGGTGTAGTAAATACCTTTTGTGGGGTTTCACATCCGCGGGCCTCCTCTTTCTCTCTGTTACAACATTTTAATTTAGGGATGGCTTCAAAGGAATTTCTGCCGAACAAATATGAAGACAGCTAGTACATGGCTCATAACAGATTCTTTAAAAAGTAAACCAACCAAAGATTAAATAGGGCTGTATTAATGGCTGTCTATTGTTCTGTTATCTTTACTTTTGCTTTTGATACCTTATCCCACTGATAAGATTTTCTTAAAATCCTAGTTGAAATGAATCGGGTATTGATGGCTTCAGGCTGTTGTTTGATTTATGATTTTAACCTTAGCTCTGTCTTACACGGTATTAGGCTACCTTTTGAATAGATAGGTGCTGTATTTTTAAGGATTAAAACATGTCCTCGCTTACTAACTAACTGTGATGTAGCTACTTAACTAATGAAGTGATTTCTCACAGTGTCCAGCAGTGAGTGAGCAAGGTCACATCTCTTCTTCAGATTCTGCAGTATCTCTAAAATGGGTTTGGTTTCATTTGCTTATGTTAATATTTAGCAAAGGCTGTTTTATAGACTGACAGTAACACAGATAACATATATTATTTTAGTAGTACTGACTTAGCTGACCAAGACTATGAAGATTTTTGTTGGCAAAACATGTAATTACGTTAGAATGCAAGGACTGCTCCCGGAACTGAGTGCAGAGTAAATATATAACCAAAATTAATTTTGTTTAGGCTCCTTTTTGCTCTGTTTTAGAACTGGTACTCACTAGCCCATCTGTTGTGCGAAGAACAGTCATGTCCTACGACACTCTAATTCAAATATCAGATCCCCTCTGTCCCTTTATTTACCAATTAGTAACAGAACTTTCTGGTTCCAAATATTGATGAAAAATTCGCGTGTTTGCTCGGGGATGTACTTAACTGAAGGAAGCAGCATTTGGTATGAACCACCATACTTCCAAGGAGAAGTTAAAAACAAAACAAAGAAAAGGCAAATCTGTCAGAACTTCCTAACCTGCCTAAGTTGACCTGTCAGATAAAATACATTATTATTTCTCAGAGGTCATGTTGCTGAGAAGGAACTGCAGGTGCAAAACCGATAAAATGCGACATAAAAGTTGTTTGGAATAGGAACCACAGGGGCTACTGCCCTTATCTGTTATGAGCTATAATCAAATGCACTATTGCCAAGCAATTAAGACTCCTAAATCCAGGTCTCATTTAGCTGGTGAAAGATTTGCTGACAACTTCAGTGGTGGCAGGATTAGATCATGATTTGTCTGTTTATTTATTTCAGTTAAAAAAATTCTTACAGATCTCTTGTGTAACAAATGTGAGGAAGAAAAAGCTAGGGTAACGCACAGACAGGTACTATTTATCTAATTGCCAAAAAAGTATATAATAGAGATTTTAGTTGCATGTTTGAGAAGCAGTTTGGCATAAAATGTGCTAAGTGAGATAGCAGCAATATGAAGTGTATCTCATCCTGGCAACCATGTGTGCAAATGTCTCCCCTGTTTCCTTCAGACAATAAATACAAAATCCACAGTGGTTTTTTTTAGATTGCTGTGAGAATTGCTTTACCCTTGGTCACACGTCATTCACGTGTCATAATGCCTTTCAGAAGCTTTGTTTCCTTAAGCTAAGGCTTTCTCAGAAGAGTCCAGACAGAACCACTTTTAATTTCCAGATTTTGTAAAGCCTCTGTTGTGATTTTCAGATGCTGAAACAGTTCCCATGCATGTAAACTCCTTTTTCTTTTGTCAGTTACTCAGAAAGCTGGCGATGCTCATGGCCATCAGAGGCACGCTGCATCGCCTTAACTGGCTGATGGCATTTGAGACCCAGAAAGTATGTCCCATGTCCAGAGCAACCTCATGGCCTAGCAGTTAGGCTCAAGTTAAGGGTTACTGCTGATTTGCTGAAAGAAAACAGGCATACCCTAGTTCTGTCCTCTGCTGTCTTATACGGTGATAATGCCATTATTCTTAATGGACTGTGCTATCTGATTCAGAGCAACAACACTGACGGTGAGACTTGTGATTTATCTGATTAATGGATAGGAATGGGTACTCTTTTTGCTCCATAATCTGCATAGTGTTTTGATCCAAGAACTAAACAGTGTGCAAGAGATAGGAATAAAAGAGTACATGGTCAAGAGTTGGAGCAAAGGGTGGAGTAGAGGAAAGGCAGTTAGCAGCAGTGAGGTAGGAATGAACAAGTGGCCTTTATCTTCACAGTTTTTTTGACTGGATTTGGGTGTGCTTTCCTTCCTCTCTGTTATTTTAGCCTTGTTAGAAAGTTGAGCCTTGCAGCAGATTTTGTTAAAACACTGGTGAGCAATGTAAGCAAGGTCTGTCCTCACATATGTAAAAAGTAACAGGAACAAAGTATTTCTTCAGAAACACAAGAAATAAGAATAGACGCGTGAAAAAAATGTTTACAGAGAGTTTTCATAACCTGTTCTCAAAAAGGACAGGCTTGGGAATAACTTCATGCTTTAGGGTCTAGGTTGCCTACATGCATCTTCATGCACCCAAACTTATCAAAGTATCAAGCAGGTATGTAGGCAGGAGCATGGAGCTGTCTAGGTGCCATCCCTGCACTGATCACCACAGAAGGCTTTAAATGCAAAATTCCATCAACTACTTGAATGTATGTTAAATGGTGTACCCTTCTTAGAGCTCACATTGGGTTTGTCCACTCTGAGATGTGTTTGCTTAAGTTCCTACTTCTCTTATGAGTAACTTCAGTGAAGGAGTGTGACCATGTGTCAGATACTGATGTTCTACCTGAGCTACATAAAGGATGAATAAATGTTGTACTACATGTCACGGTACAGGTGTTATCAGTGTGGGCACATACTCGTGTATCTGAGACAGCATCAGGGTAAATGCAATAGATGACCCAACAGCCTATTGCTACAGGGCTCTTAATGGTGCCCTGCTTTTGATATCCCATCCTCTCCTTTCACAGACCATTTAGTTTGGTTTTATGTGTTCCCCAAGAGCAACTTTAAATGTTCAGCTTCATTTGCTATATTAGACATTTGGAAGAGTGCTTCTGTTGTTGTTTTAAATAAAACTTTGCTGCCATGTGAGTTCAGAACCCATGTTCAAGGTGGAACATCTAATAGTCCTAATTATGTTCTCTTCATTAAACTGCATTAATGGAGCCAGCTGTTCCAGAAGCTTTGTTTATATTACCTGCTTGTCTAATTGAATCAGTAAGAGTGCTTGCATTGGTGTATGAATTTGGTACCACTATGCGGTAAAAAGGAATGAAAGCCTATTTTTCCTGTGATAACATGCTACAGACTTCAAGGTAAAAAAAATGAACATGTGGCATTTTCTGAGAAAGAGCTACCACCCTTTTTTGAAGCTGAACTTGTTAAAGATTTGGTTTATTATTCCTTAGAAAAGTAGGGAGATTAGTCAGCCCTCAGTGACCATCAGAGCAGTTGCTGTCAGTTTAAGCAGAAAATATTTTGTGGTGATACAAAGCACTCAGAAAGCTCTAGGTTAAAAAGCAAACAAGCAAAGGCAGACATGCACAGGCACAGACAGGTCCAATACATGACCCTGGTGCCATCAGCTTCCCACTAGTCTGGAGCCAAGCTAATGCTCATTATCTCTTTCTCTCACCCTAGAATAACCCCAGCAATAAATTGGTGAACACCAACAGCACCGTCACAGCGACGCATATCAAGAAGTTCACTTTTGTTTGCATGGCATTGTCCTTAACGGTAAGAAACCATTGTTCAACTCTCTGGCTTTCATCTAAACCAGAAAATTATCATCTCCTCTGCCTAATGCTAAAAGCTCTAGCAGTTCAAGAAAGGTGAGTTGTCTTTTCTCATGAAGCCTTGGTTTTATCTGGAGGAAGGAATGTAATCATAGTACTAGAGTACTAAGAAAATCAGCTATCATTAACTCAGGCTAGGTATCTTAAACGTTAGAGCTGTTTTATTGAATTCTCATTACTTTTCATTTCAAGTCAGTCTCCACATGCAAGGAGATCTGCTTTTCTTTTTTTCTCTTTTTTTTTTTCCAATATACACAAATTCTGGTAACCAGCATGTCAGGAAAATGAAAAACTGCATTTGTCTCATGTGCAGTGGGATGGCAGCCTCTTCTTGGGCACCTGTCATCTACTGCGAACGGTGGGAAAGGCAGCATGTGTTGAAACTGCAGTAGCTTACATGGCTGTGGTCTTCCATGCTGGGGATACTTCTGTACACATTGGTTTTGTTTACTCTCAAAATGAAATAAAAAGGGCAATCTCAGAGCTGGTGCTGACACTGACAAAAGGATCAGTCTTGTCTGCACTGGAAAGCATTGCAAGGGGCTGACATTCAGGGAGAAATTCTGCTAAGCCTGCAAAATTACCAGCTTGCACACATATGTACAGGGCATCTTCCCCAAGGAAACTGTTTCTGCATATCCTTTTAGCAACAAACAGGCAGTTGTGGAAGAAAACTCATGCAAGTGGTGGGGATCATAGCAAATAATGGAGCAGATGACTGGTGTAAATGTAACTTCTGTTTCTACATAGGGTGGTTTTGCATTAGTGTTTGGAGCTGGTCAAACCACCCTCTTCCCACCTGGGGTGGACTTGCACTAGCAGCCATACCTCTGTTTGTGACAGTCATTAGCAGATCTGTGATCCATGCACAGTGTCCTGAGAAGTCCTGTGTTGGCTCTTGTCAGGTCACTGCCAGGCACCAGGATCACCATGGTCAGTGATGGCAGGGCCTGGCAGCCAGGGCCCGTCCCATCCCCAGCCAGGAGCAGGGCAGCTGGGGAGCACCGGGACAGCCCCAACCCCAAGCTCTGGGCACCTCCTTGGGGACAGGCCAACACCAGGCCAGGACATGGGCCTGCAGGTGGGCCTGGCTGCACAGGGCCCATGGCCAGGCAGGACAGGGCTGTGAGGAGCTGGAGACCAGCCCTGATGCAGTATCACTGGGACAGGGACTAATGGCTTCAGGGGGCTACAATGGGGTCCTTGGCTATCAGCAGGGTAGGGGGACTGGGCAGGGATGGGCAGGGCTGGGAGTGCGCTCAGCGTTATGACAGCTTCTCCCCTCAGCACCTGCGCTAGCAGGACAAAAGCCAAGAAGAACCTAGAAAATAAGTTTCTCACAGAAAAAGTCCTTCCTCATACTACAAAAGTAGGTGGCAAACACTGCAATTGTTTTAGGATACAGTGCTCAGAGTCCTAAAATTGAATCTGTTTGTACCCTAGACAGGTTTTCTCTTTCTCCCCAGTCTTGTGTACATTGCATGGGGTAGCTAGCTGCTTTGTAACTCTCTTCTCCCCACATTCACAAATTTGCTGTTGAGTGACGGAAGGCTGACATAACTTCTCTTTCCCCTTCATTTTAGTGTAGAGCCTTTTTGACTGAGTTGCACATGGTGTACACATGAAGGGAAACTAATTTGTATCAAAGGAAACCTTACAGTACACAGACCTGAGGTATTTGTAACCATACCCACCCCTTGTCACAACCTGAGAAAGTGAGATATGGTACTCTCTGTCTTATTTGACATTTGAAAATGGAGTGACTCAATCTGTCCATACCTGAATTAGGAGATTTCTTCTGCTCTTCATTTCCTATACTTTTTCCCTAAATAGCTACAACTGGCCACCATCAAAGACAGGACTGTGTGAGCCAATGTGGCATCTCTTCTGTCTATTAATTTCCTAGTCTTAAGCTTGAATTCTCTTTTCATCTGGCTTAGAGACCAGTAGCTCTGGCTCTTACTTATATTTCCTACAGCATGTAACAGAGACAGACATATGCCTCCACTGAATTTGCCATTGTATGGAGACTTTAAATGGCCCTCATGTTATCTACCATCACACACCTTGAGGTTTTCTCCTGTGTGCTGTGCCAGGCCAAGGTTATGTCCTCTACAGCTGGAGCCTGCCTTGAAGTCTGTGAGTGTTGCTAGAGACCTATGAAGGGGAAAGTTTTCCTCTTTGTAAGTTGTTCTAAGAATACTATTCCAGTCTCAAAGCTTTCTCTGACTTGACTGTTTTCTTAACCCTTCTGGGCATTTATCAGGTTGCTCGAGTTCTGATAGATCATGAGCTTCTCATATTACCATCACCATCCTCTGCAGAGTAATTTTTAGTTACCGCAATAGGCTTTTGTTTTGTAATGTTACAGGATTCTTTTTTTTTGCAAAAGTTCTCCATGTTACTTTCAAGGGCGGTTCTTTCATAAGCTCATCATGAGAGATTTATCTGCACTGAAATTCCAGAAAGACTGTTGAGGTCCATAGCTTTTCCTGTCCTGTTTCTATTTTTGTCTACCAGTGATAGATTCTTAGGATTGCTTGTCAACAGTCAGAGTGGAAAAATAGACACAGGAGCTCTACAGACTCAGTTTGGTTCAAGGGCCTGAGCCTGCAAATGCTTCAGCACACAAGCTCAGTAGACATTGGTATGACTCAAGTTATCATGTGCCACAGGTTCTAAGGAACTTCACTTCAAATTTGCCTCTTGTTTCACCCAGGTCAGATAGCCACTGTAGCTTAGCTCCCATGGTCATTGGTGATTGCTGTGTTTTTCTGGAGGGGCTCTACTGCAGTGAATGGCAGTCAGACTATTGGCATCACCGTTGGTAATATCTTGTTCTTTGGGATCAGAAAGTGGGAAACAGGCTTCTAGGCTGATAAAGAGATAAAACAAGTCAAATACTTAGACATGTCATGTGAATCCATTCTTCAGTGGATGATCTGTAGAAGGATTCCAGAAGATTAAAAGATAAAGGACTGGAAAAAATATAAGTAAAACGTTCAGTATGAACAGCAACCATGCAGGAAAGTACCCTCCTGATGCAAAAACCTCCCAGTCATTGAAAACGTACTATTTCATAGAGTTAGGAGAAAAAAGTCAAAACCTCCTTCAACAAACAGTCATGCCTGCACAGGAAGTGCTGTAAACCTACCATTGTAGCAGAAGCACTTTGTCACCCTTGTTAATAGTGGCAATATTTGGGCCAGAGTAGAAAAAAATGCGTAGTCCTGTTAGGAAACATAACTTTGTTTTTTTTTAAATCTAAAAGGGATCTGAAAAGCTGCACTTCATCCTTCCCAGGCTGACTGAGCAGCATGCAAATGTGTTCTGCTGATGATGATCGAAAGCACTGTCTCATGGCTTTGAAGCATCAGACTGGTATTAAAGCTGCTTCTTCAAAAGATAGGATTTAGTTGTATTCCTTGGTGAAAAAATTTTAGACAAGCTGCAAGGCTGTAAATAGAAGCCGTTAAACTCCCAATATGTAAGAGAGCTGATGTGACTAGTTACACTGATGTGGTTTTGGTTGTAAGCAAGCAGTGACTCCTTACAACATCCCTATTTTGTGGCTATGCAAAATATATATATGTAAAATTTATATAGCAGAGGGAAGGGACTCAGCTGAAGAATTTTGCCCATACAATCAAGGGACTGGTTCTGATTTTAGAAAATAAGGCATGCTTGGTAATTTCCTCTCAGCTTAAAGAGGGTGCATAATGCTGCTTGCCATTATTTGCTACTTCATTGCCATTAGGCACTTTGAGGAAAAGTGTTTCTTCCTATGTATAAGTAGAGATACTGCTCCAAACACCAGTCTTGCTGCCATTGCCAGATAAGGCTGTTGAAGAACTAGACATTTTGATTCAATGCTAGACCTGTTTAGATGACCCTAGAATTCAGCTGTGAGGTCATTGCACGCTTGTAAACTCAGTGAAGTCACAGACTCTCAAGGAAGAGAATTTGTGGCACACATCCCTTTGGTTCTGGATTGTGTCAGGCTCAGTACAGTAATCCCAAAATAATTTGTCCGAGTGCTAAATTACTGCATTTCTCCATTGCAGCAGAGGTTTGCTTTGTCAGGGGAGAGCCTTCCCTCACTTTCAAGTTGTGCGTAGAAGGACAGGCTGTGCAAGGAATGAGATACTCAAGATACTGCCATACCCAGCAGGAGTAACTCCAAATAGGCTGATCTTCAGTGAGGGCTTTTTCTCAGAGCTTTTTTCTTTTTTCTTGTCTTCTTTTTTTCTTTTTTTTTTTTTCCTTTTTTTATTCTGTCCCCATTTCCCAGTTGGGCTCTTCCTTAAATCTTCTGTGATGACACAGAAGTTGCAGTCAGTTAAGATCCTTTTCCGTGGCTAATGTTAGCTGCTGGCAGCCACATGATGAGCATTTGGTCATCTGCCTCTGAGCTGCATGGCTTTCTGGGCTGATTTCACATTAGTTAGCATCTGTGACATGGAAGTGATGAGCAGAGTACTCTTTTGAGAGGGCACGAGCTCCTTGGCTGCACGTGTTTCTGCCCACTCCACGTGGCAGTCACAGCCATGCCCTCACACACACGTCTGTGTGCAAACCCTGTGCAAGTCAGGGAAGTTGCATGCCTTGAGTTGAAAGCAGGCCATCAATTCTGCAAGCAGCACTAGGGAAAATGGGACATTTAACCCTCTGAGGGGACTGGGAGTGGGGGCATCTGCTTATGTCTCTGAGTCGGCTTGGAGGGCAAGAGATGTCTTACTTAATGAGAGCTGTGAGCACCCTCATTTAAATCACTGCTGTTGGGGTAAAAGCATGACTGGCACTTTGTGGCTGCACCAAGATCACTGCTTGAGGAGCATACATGGTGCTGATCAAAGAAAGCAATTTTTTCAGAGACTACTGTGAAAGCTCCCTAGCTCACCATCACTAAAAATGACCCACAGTAGTCTGTACTTGCTGGGGGTTTTATACCAAGGAAGGAGCAATCAGTTCTTACGGCATTAGTTACTGAACTACGCTGTTCAGTTCAGCTTTCTCTTCAAGCAGCCTCAACTGGGACAGACCACAGTGCTTAAGGGATGCATTTCCAAACACCAGCTCCTGTTAGCGCATGGTTCCTGTTAACTAAAGTGTCAGCAAGACATGTGGCCAGTTGTATCTTCATATTCTTGAGCGCCCTATGTATTACAAGAGGTTTTCCCTTACCAATAAGGCTCAGGGTGCCAAGAGCGACACACTGCGCACACCACGCCACATTCATCCGTCTGTCACCAAGTTACTGTGCAGCCAGAGAGCTGCACGGCACTCCTCAGTTTTAACATGTGTTCTGTTAGAAACAGCTCAAAGCTCTTTCCATCTTTAAGTATAATAGCACTAGTGCAGTCGTGCTATTGTAAGAGGAATATCAATGCTGCTTTTTTTTTTTAAATGGATGCATAGTTCTGGAGAAACAGGAAAAGTAACAGTTTTCATGAATCTGCAGACTGGTTAAGGGGAGAAGCTAATTGTGTAGAATGCTTTCTTAATTTAATTATCAGACACTACTGAAGCAACAAAATCCAGATGCTCAAGTTTGTCCTGTGATTTTTCATTCCTTTCTATTCCAAAAAGGAGACTGAAAGACAGAGTGAAGGGAAAGCTTTCAAATTTACACTCATGTGTGTACGTGTGGTTTATGCAAGGCTTACAAATTTCAGATTTACTTATTACAAACCACAGACAAACTGGTAAAAATTGTTTCAAGTGAAGTGAAGGCCCAAGCACTTAACATTGAACAATTTGATCTGCATCAGTTGTGTTGTGGTAACCAATTCAAATCCCAGGTAACCTGCATTAATTTTAAGTCTTAGTGAAAGTTTAAATATAGTGTACTGAGGAACAAACAGCTGGTCAGTTTATGAGCTGATATGTTTGGGCCTGAGGGTTGAATGTGTGTGTGTCAACACATGTCAAAATGTCACCTGCTTTACACTCAGGTTTGTCCATAATTGAGGATTCTAATTATCTCTTTAAATGTATATAATTCTTAAAATATTCCTTTGTATATTATAGGTTAAGGCCATTTTTTAATATTCTATAACAAAATATACACTTTTTTGTAAAGAGAATGTAATATTTAGATTCATATCTGAACTTATTATTTAGACAGAGGAAAAAGCACATACTGCTTTTGAAGGGTTCCGGCTGATGCGCATCTGTAGTTTAAGGAGTTACTATTGGCAACTGTCTGTTTCCTTCATTTGCTGGCAGTTATCAAGCCCTTAGGAAGAGCAGCACGCAGGCACTGTGTCAGCTCTCAAGGCTTACATTTTGTAGCGCAGCAGCACAAGCTACTATCAATTGGCAGTTATAGTCCTATATCAGTGTATAGTGAATGTAATTATAAATATGTATCTGCTAAGTATATAATCATATGCGGAGCGTCGTTATATAGAATTATAGGTGGGGTTTTTATATCATATTATAACTATCAGAAGTTTTAAGCGGCAGCATTTAACATGTTTGCCTGTGCCTCTCTTATTTCCCCCCAACCATGGACAGAAAAGTGGGACAGACTGCTGCGGAGCGTAGGCTCTTTAACTTGTCTTGCAAATTTAAATAGAGGGACCCCATCACAGTCTTAAAACAGCAGAGAGGGCTCCAGAATCACAGGGTTTCTTTTGCTGGATCCCTGTGATGTGATAATTCAGTCTCACATTGAAGAGGAGAGGAGAAAAGGTTTCATGCCTTTTGATGACAGTTTACTGCAAGCCATCCCATCATTTGCTTAATCTCCAGTCATCATCCACATGGTTATCTTCTATAATTAATCATCAAGCACCTAGGAGACAACAAGAAAACCCTAATAAAGAACAAGAAACCCAGTGTAAGAGGGAAAATTCCCTGTATGAAGGAACTGAAGAACAGGATACAGGACTCAGTAGTTGCTGCTTTCTACTTATTTCTTAATCGTGTATGATCTAGAGCCAGTCACTGTGGCAGAAAGCAGCTGTGTTTCATTCAGGCTGAGAAGCCTTGTCTGTTTAAAAGGCAACTCCAGATGTCCAGGCTTTTGCACTCTGCTTTGGATTTTGTTATGCCTGGCTAGGACCTGCCAAGTGCCAAATGGATGCCATCTGCTGACTCTCTTGTCCTGTTGATCAGCTAGGCTTCACCAGCCAGGGAATTGGAGGCACTGGCAGATAAAATTGCAGCCCACATGAGTGAAGACAAAATATTCATACGAACTCAGTACGTTATTGCAATAGCATTGCTTTGTTGACGTACTCCCTGGCACTATGCAAACATTTTATACATAGTAGTTGAACTCCACAAATCTTATTTCGCAGCCATCAGGCCAGCAGCTGATTTTTCCCATGAGGGGCACCAAAGACTATCCAGTTTTCAGTAGGCCCATTTGCTCTCAAATATTAAATATTTAGTCTAATAAATATGCCATTTTGTAACACTTTCTGCATTTACCAATAAGTTCATTTTCCACATGATAAAGTATCCTGAGTAACGCTCTTGTGTACATAAGACACTGATGTATTTTATGTTTCCAGCTACACTGTCCTGTTAAACAATGAGACCTAAAACAATTGTTGGTAAAGGACAGAAGTTAATGAATTCTTTGCATCTCTGCAGCAAGACTGACTTATGTCTCAGTGGGTTATCTTTAGCTTGCATTCAGGGTAATATGAATTATGCTTGCATATTGAGAAATGCCAAGGAACATGTTCCTGTTTCATAGTTTCATAGAATGTATTGGGTTGGAAGGGACCTTTAAAGGTCATTTAGTATAACCCCCCTGCAGTGAGCAGGGACATCACTGATGAAACCTTTTGAAGGCAGAAGAGGAGTGCCCATAGCGGGAAATAACTGCACAGCAGTTCCCTGCCCCATGCAGCGTTCACTGGGTGTCAGCTGGTTGGTGTCTGGAGTCTTACACAGGCTGGCATTTAGCCACCATGCATTTAGGGATTTGCAATACATACAAAAGTATTTGTGCTTAGCTTTGTTTCCATCTTTGGAGACTGAACACCTGAAGGGTCTTATTTCAAGGCTGAGACACAGTGAATTGCATTCAGGACCTGACAGGAGATTAGCTTTAACTTTCTGATGCCTCAGGCAGCTTCACTGTAGCCAGAGCCTGTGCATAGAAGTATTTTAAAACAGAATTTTCCACGAGCAATATATGTGAACATACTTTCACAAAAATGTTGTTTATTTTTTCCCCCTCTCCTAAAGAAAATAAAGCCAGTTACCATTACTATTGTGAAATCAGTAATAGACTGTCAGGTACCAAGAAAATACAGGAATATTAGCAGAAGGTTTCTATGTGTACTCTTGACTAAGTTTGGTAAGGATCCACCTTGAGTAGAGCAAAGTGATTCAAATTCTGACCAGTGCAAGAGATTATCAGGACTTTTACTCCATTGTTCCTCCTTCACTCTCATTTAAAAGGCCTTGAGCCAAGTATCTGCTGCCTCCTTCCCATGGTTTCAAGTGATTCAGGTGCTGGAAAGGGGAACAAGAAAAAATACCGTTTCTGTTTTCCTGTGACTGATGCAAGTTCTCCTCTGTATACTGAGAGAAGGTTGCTACCAGAGAAAATCACCCAATTATTACAACTTGTATAGCTCTGATAGCTATACAATAAATTTGTGACTCATGGTCGAGGGAGTAGCATCAGGGTCTGAAAAGAGGAAGCTGTACTTTAATGTCGTTGGCCTTTCAGACACTGTACATCTTTCCTGCAAAAGGGGAATACAATATGACATCCAGTTAAAAGCCTCATTAATCTCTTCTATCTTGAGGATTTGGATACTGTAGTATTTCTGCCTTACCAGAAGAAATAGGTTAGCCACGCCATGGAAAACAGGATTAATCATTATGATTTCTTTCATGTAAACAGTGAAATCTGTGAATTTATCAGTGTTCATGTGCTCAAACTATAACATTGCATGGGCTAAGTTACTCTGTAGAAATCAAAACTTTGAATTCTGGATCAGAAGGGTAACATGACTTTCAATGGCAATAATGATTTTCAGTTTTGATGTGCTTGCATTTTCACAAAAATGGGCAGGAAACTAGAGTTTTGCAGCTCTGTAGTTCCATGCAGCACATGCAGCCACTTGCACTGGATTTTATAAATGGAATATTGCTTAAGCACTAACGTTCTTAAAGTGGCTTGTATTACTGCATTAACTAGGGCAAGCCTTTGTTTTTTTCTAAAGCTGACCAAGGTTAAGTGATTTTTTGTGGGGGTTTTTTTGTTTGTTTTTTTTAAGGAGGTTAAGTCTGACTATGGAACTTCAGAGTTTGAATAATAATGATTTTTTTCAATGCATCACACAATATCAAATTGTAGATCAATACTGCCTATTCTCATTCCCCTTCCACCAAATTTAAAGCAATCATATTTTATAGTACATTGTCCAGTTCATGCAGATTAAAGCAGCCGTTCATCCTCCCCTGTGCAGGGTCATGCTACAGCTCTCCTCAGCAGGAGATTTTCCCTGAATATCTCCTTTTCTGCTTGTGAGAGTAATTGATTCCCCTGTGCAGTGCTGAAGAGCTTCAGACTCAGAGTAGCTACTGCAGTGTACCCCTCTGTTCCCAGTATTTGCTGCTTGCCTTCAGGAATACCTTTTTATGAGAAAGAAGAGCTTAGGCATGGCTAGCAATTGGCTTTAAGAAACAGTACAAACTGCATTTTCTTCAGAACCGGAGTACTGTATTGCATTATTTAGCCTTCCATGTAGTTTTTCTTCTCAAGTTTAAAGATAAATGAAAGGAAACATACATAGGAACTGTGTTTTGCTGCCACTGTATATGGCAGGTGTGTCGTTCAGTGTGACAGGTCAAAAAGCAGCCAGCATTTAAGCCATTGTGGAGGCCACTGGATTTATGCTCAAGGTTCACTCATTTTTTTCCGATCTTTTATTGGCTGTCTTTATTTTACATCTCTGCATTGCTTTATTATCAAAGGTTACAACTGGGCTTTATTAGAGTCAAGGGATAACAGGGCTGAGAGGCAGTAAAATTCCCAGGGAGAAATGTCATGATAAGAAATGGGTTCCTCTCGAAGGACACAACCCCAGTTGCTGTCAGGGCCAGTATCTGGAATTCCCTGGGTGACTGGGTTCAGTGTCATCATCTCTTGTGAGCATACAAAGAAAGGAAATAATAAAAGAGGGACACGCTCCTCAATCTTATTTCATCAGTAGCTCCATTACAGCCTCATTGTATTAAGGAGATTTTACAAGTCCTATCTAGGATATTCACATTTTTAAAAAACAGCATTAAGACTAAATCCACATTCTTTTTACTTCATGGATGCCAAGGACATCTTTTAGAATAATAACACCCATCCAGTGGATGAGTTTGTTTTCACTGCTTTGATTTTGCCCATCTCTGAACTCCCAGATTGTTTTTTTTTATCTTCAGGCTGCTGGAACAAAAATAACAATTGGAAAATGCCATATTGGCAGACGATCACTCAAGAAGATTTTTACCTTGTCAAGGTTAGGTTTAGTT
>NW_010164925.1:0-15214 GCF_000695765.1 Mesitornis unicolor | reverse complement strand
TTTGTTCACTAATGAGTGGACCGATTCCTGCCTGCTCAGGAAGATGCTGGACCACCAGAAGCTGACTTTATAAAATCCTCATGAGGGCCTTGTCCCACCCGTGGTACTGCACTGCGCCTTTGTCCCGGAACAAAGGGTTTCTGTTTGCTCCAGTGAGGTGAAGACTGATGTCTCCTTCATCATTGTTCAGGTTTCACACAAAGGGGCTATTCTGCACAAGTGGCTGGAGAAAGCAGAAAAGGAAGGGTCAAAAATTGTCACTTCAGCACGTTTCTGCTCAAACTCCCGAATCGCGATAGGAAGCAGCAAGGGCTGCAGAAATCTTGGGGCAGAAGACAACGGTGAAGTTGTGAAGTCAGCAGTTTTCAAAGAGAGCCTAGGAATCTGCCAGCTTCGATTCACTCAAGCTTTCAAAAGTGAGGCTGTACCCAGTAAAATATCCTAGTTTCTGTAAAAAATAAAGCGGCATAATTCAACAGGGAGCTATAATGACTATCTTAAACAATTTAGCAACCTAACCCAGCCTGAAAAATACCACATAAATATTTTCAGCAGTAGCTGGGGGGAAGCAGATGTGGCATCATGTTACTGCTATCAGAGTCAGTGAATTGTGCAGCTGCTGGACCTAGCTTTTATTTCTGAAGAATACCATGCTCCATCACCCTGAACTATAAGGAAACCTGGAGGAGGTGGCGGCGACTTAGATATGTAGAAACCAACTATTTCAGGAGAAGATGTGAAGTTAGGGAGTTTTCCCTCAGGCAAGCTCTGGTTTCTTCTGCTCCCCCTGCTGCTTGACAAATTTTATGACAGCTGTTTTCAGCTTTACACCACCCTTCGCAGAACACAAAGTTCACAGAAATCTATACTGACTTGCATGCGCCTGAGGAATAATTGCTGTAAGAGAACGTCCTTGTGATTCAAGTCATCAGCATTATGGTAAACCTCTTTCAAATACGACTGTGGTCTGACATTTTTACTGAATGCAGATCCAGGGCTTTTGGCTTTGTAGGATCACGGGATTCTTCAGGTTGAAAGGGCCTCAGGAGTTCATGGGATCCAGCCTCTGGCTCAGAGCAGGGTCAGCTGCAAGGTCAGGGCAGGTTCCCTGGGGCTTTGGCCAGTCTGGTCTTGAAAACCTTACATTTCCCACACAAGAAAAGGACCCACTTTCTGCCTGCTTCAGAATTACAGGGCATGTGAGCACATCATCACGATATATCGTCATGTTTCATATTGCTTGATGGGGCTCTGAGCAACCTGATCTAGTAACATTGTCCTTGCTTACTGCAGGGGAATTGGACCAGATGATCTTTAAAGGTCCCTTCCAACCCAACATATTCTATGATTCTGTCCCAAAAGAGCATCAGACTGTAGGAACCTTCAACACCTCCATTTGGACTCACCAATTTTAATTTTTTGTCTTAAAAGCTATGTATCAATAACTCCTTAAAACTGGGGGAGCTGTGCAAAGCCCAACCTCTGCCATGATTTACAGCAAAGGTAGCACAGGATTCTCCAGGTCCATTCTGGTGTGGGCCAGGCTGTGGGATGCAGCAATCTTCCATAGCAAGCCAGTGATGCAGACCTCTAGTGCCATACCATACCCAGCAATTCCTGCACAGATTCTAAGGAACTTTATGATGGTTTACAGCAGTGTGCTTACAAACAAAACAAAACAAACAAAAACCAGAGTATTTAAAGGCAACAGATTTTTCACTTGATTATTTTCACGTTAAACTCACATGTAATTTCCTATCAACAGGGAATAATGTCTTTCTGATAAAACTTTTTGATTCACTGGTCCAGAATAAAACACAAAATCCTTTATTTGTTTAAAGCAATAAGTAGTTGGATCTCCTTCCTCTGTAAGAACTCTGTTGAACATTTTCCACGTTGTTCAACTACTTGAGAGACTGCACAGTGGAACGAGTGCTTCAGGAGGTATAAGGAAGATACCTACAGAGTCATATAAAGAAAGACCTCAATTTTCAAGGTAAATGAAGATGTGGATTTCAAAAAGCCATAAGAGCAGCACTAACAAATTCAACTTTTTTTTCCAACATCTTGCACAGAGGAGTCAAATTCAGTTTTTCATTCTGATGCAAGTTAGAACAAGACACTCTTTTGACTTACAAACATATCTGCAAGATTAGCTCATCTTGTAAGCGGTACCAGCTCTGAAAGAAGACAGAAATATGGAAGTTCTGCTTATGTGAGAAAGAGGGAGGCCATGGAGATGTTTGGTATGTCAGGATATCAGACCATGTAAGACAGGCTACTTTTTGATCTGCTTATTGCACATTTGAAAAGGAAAAATCATATGACTTACAGTCTTCCATATTAGTGGAAGTGATAAACTTAACTGACACTATCCCAAAGATCTGAGGTGTACTTCAAAGCTGAGATGTGTAGTAAGGTGTAAAGTAGATTTCCTCTGCCTTCACTGGGCACCACATAGCATAAATTGGCATAGAGAGGTCATGAACAAGGCATGGGTTAAATTAAGGAAGATGCAATCCTCAGTATATACATAGAAAAATATTTTGAGGGTAAAAAACCTCTGTGTGACAGCCATACTTCTGTAAGTATAGCAGTTCAACAAATGATATCTGCTGAGAGTTGTTTTGCAGGAGAAAAAGATGATCTGCATTTCATCAGAGAACCTTTAGCAGTTTAACAGTACCCTTCCCAATGGTAAAATCAGTTATTCCAGGCTGGTACGTGTCTAACCCATTTTTTTAAATATCCATTTTTTATTCCATAGCTTCTTTCTGAGGAACACAAAGCCATATCATGTCATCAGGCAGTGTTTATTCTATCTGCAGCCTGCACTGAAGTCTAGGAGCACTGTGCTGTTGCTCATAGCTCACTGGAATACTCTTTTGTGCTGTGTAT
This sequence comes from Mesitornis unicolor, assembly GCF_000695765.1. NCBI lineage: Eukaryota > Metazoa > Chordata > Aves > Mesitornithiformes > Mesitornithidae > Mesitornis > Mesitornis unicolor. The sequence goes on along the minus strand of NW_010164925.1, from coordinate 12,316 downwards.
TTATCAGTGAATGACGCCAAAGACAGGCAGCTTTCTACAAGGGCCTAAAAGCAAATGAGTCCAGCACCCTGCGGATTGCTATACACATGACAATAGCCTTTGCTAGCATAATCTATTATAATGCATTGTGTAATGGGTCTCTGAGGTTTAGTAATCCCTGTCAGCAACCAGAATAAATGGGGATAGAGCTTCCTGGAGATGCAGAGCGTATGAAGAGACTGTTAGAAGAACTACTAGCATTCAAACACATGGAGCACGTGAAACAAAACCTCATGAACAGCCTTTTGTCACAATCGTTTGTGAAAGTCAAATGCATGAAGCATGCTTGAGAGAAGAGATTAAAGAGAAGTTGGACTGAGCAGCACCAGTTTGATATTTTCCTTACCAAAACAAAGATTTGGTGCATTCTCTTAGGCTTGTTGACAGCAGAAGTTTTCACATGTAACATTTTATTATGCCTAGACACTAAATTTGCTAGCTGAGCATAGCAAGGTTCCACATGAAAGTAAGCACTTCTACCTACAGAGAGTGTCTGAGCTGCAAGTGAGAAGTTTTTTGGACTTCTTTTAATGCACACCTGGATTGAGGGGAAAAAAAATCACTAATGTATTAGATATTTTGTATGCACAACATTTTGCTGCATGGTGTTAAGGTGCACCACAGTTACTGAACACCTGAAGCTGTAACTGCCAGCAGCTCAGACCATGCAGCCAGGGAAGAAAAATCTCTTACTCTGGACTTGGCCTGCTTTTTGTACCCTTTGCTTATGCCAGCCCCAGTGACCTTTAGCAGGGTACTAACCTAGCTAAAGTTTCATCTGATCTTGTACAGCTATACTGATTTTATTATGCTGGTGTAAATCATTGACATATTTAATAAAATCTTTCAAATTTTACTACTGTAGGTCAGTTAAAGACAAGTTACCCAATAGCACAACCCTTCAGATCAGTTCAAATCATTAAAACACTTTTAGAAATACTTAGGCTACTGTTATTTATACAGAGATAACACCACCATAGTAAATACTACTGTCCTTACTCAGGTCTGCATATTCTCTGTAGTGTTCCACTCTCTTCTTTGTAGCTTCATTTTTTCCTGTTTTTAAAATGCTCATCACTGCTCAGTTGAAGTTCTGTTTAAATGATCAAAGGCTTTAACAAAACTATCCTTTAATACCATGGTACACTTATACCATAAGATAACAGAAAATCAAGTCAATTCTGTTGCTAGAATACCATAAGCAAAAATCCTTACCCCCAAAGCATTAAATTGCTTCAGCCTCAGCAGAATTGCCAAGTACAGTATTCGTTACTGTGTATAGCCATTGCAGACAACTGCAATTGCAACCCCAAGCTGCAATGCCATTATGCGTGTGTGTTGCTAGTCTATGCTGAAGCATTTACTGTTTCATCTTCACCTCTTGATTAGATTAACTGAAGGTATAACTGTAACCCTACCCAAGCCTATTTATTCTATTTTTAACCTTGGAGACACATGCAGAAAGATGTAAGGGAGGGGGAGAGGAAACAAACAGTGTTTAAGATAGGAGACATACTAAGACATATTATAGGTAAACCTATTTTCTAAAATCTTTCCTGATCCGAGCCCCAGGAAGTTACCACTGCTTACTCCAGTAGATCCCACCTCTAACTGTGCGTGCCATGCCCTGTGTTTCACTGGACTACGTGCGCTATTTCATCTGCTACCATCTTCTCTGGTCCCCTTTCTGACCAGTCTTCACCCTTTACCAAGGTAATCACAAACATTATACAGACTGTTCAGCATCACAAAACACCAAGATTTCATCCTGTTTTCAGTTTACTTCACCTGTAATAAAATCAGTAGCCAAAATACCTTCCTTCCTTTGCATGCTTAATGTTACTGTCTTCCTGATGTAGAGCCTGGCTTTTTCCACTATATTTTGAATTTGTCTTTGAAATAATATGGAAACTTCCTGAGTTTCAAGTGCTCTAGAAGGTGAAATGCAGAGTGCTTGCATGATGCAAGGCATTAATTTCTTTTTCTGAGGTTTTGTCCCTTGCAGGCAGTGAGATTATCATCTGCTCATAAGATGACAGAGAGGAATCTCTTTGCAAAAGGAAACTAGTTATCAGTATTCAACCTAAAGATGGAAGCACGCTGAGACAGAAATAGAAGGTCCTTCTGCTGCCATACTTCACCTCCTCAAACTGCTTATTCTTGAGCTTAACAGTCACTGCTGTCTTTACCCACCAGCTGCTATATATAAGAAGTGCTCTTCGAAGCCATGTGTCAGCACCGACTGCTGATTGGGGGAGGGAAGTGGGGAATAGTGCAGTTTGCAACAGCTAAGGAGGAATGACTGCATACCACCTGGGTATAAGTCATTACCTCTGATTTGCAAACTTGATCTTTCTCCCATAAGAGCTGGATGGAGATTGACTTTGTTTTATTAAGGCCAGAACCAAAGTTTAACTTCAAAGAAAACAGGATTGAGAACAGTGCTTTTGGTCAATTACTCACTTTCCTGTCTGACTATGTTGGAATATTCTTCCAAGTGTCTGTTGAAGAAGGAAAGACTGCTGTATTTGCTTTTTGCTAGCAGTGGGCAGGCTCTGCTGTTAGCATAAATGTATGGAATCTTGCAGCAGCAGTAACTATACTGCTCAGTAGGATGTTAATGGCATTGTGCAGTACGAGCAGCATAAACGTCTTTGCTTTCATGAAAACAGCAAATTATGGTTGAAGAGTGGACATCTTGGCATCTTATTTTGTTTATTGAACTTTAAAGAAAGATTTGACAAAATATTCCCTGATTTAGAGGTCATTTGAGGTAAGAATACAAATCACTGCAGTCTGCCACAATGAAAGAATTTGCTCTTGTCACTGTACAGTTACTTTTTAATAACTGGGTTCTCAGCCACATAGCCTCCTCTGCTCTGGATGGTCCCATCTGCTTCAGTTGTAACCTGTACAAGTAGTTTGGCAGGGAGAGAGAAGTGCTGGCTAAAGCAGAAAAAACCCTCCATCCTCAGTTCATTTGTCTTCTGCTCTTACCTTCCTCCACTTGATATTCTCTGTATACCTATGCAGAGCAGATGGAGATACACTGCAAGACAACATCAAGTTAGGCACATAAAACATTCAATTGTAAAATGCAAGTAGTGGTTCCTACCCTAAGAAGTGGGGAAGAGAACTGAAGAGGAGCCTTTTTGCAGGAAGATGAAATGTTTTGTTCACTGCACAGGCTGTCAGAACACAAGACCTCCCAGGGGCCACTTGGTCATGGTCTTTGGGAAACTTCTGTGGTCTGGGTACTTGTAGGCTAAACAGAAGATACAAACTGTGGCACACAACCAGAGAATGAGTGAGAAGTCCCAGCTGTCTCGGAGGTGGTAGGACTTCAAAGACTAGCTTTAAAAGCCATCCGAACATGTAGGGATGTGACAGCTGTTTAATAGGAGAAAAGCTAGATACGATGATGCTATCTTGTAGGCTAAATTATGAGTGGTTACAGAGTCTTACGGAGCCATCAGATAGTACAGCCAGTGCACATAATTTACCTGGTACACTGGTTTGCAACATGGCAGAGGAGTGTCTGAGCATTTAAAGTCTCACTTCCTTAACATCTGCTTTACTGTGAGAATAACAGGAAGAAATAACTTCTTAAATCACAAAACGAAGTTAAATAACAAAGGACTTATACTTGAAAGGACTTCTGGTACCCCTTGTTACAGGAAAAGTCCTGTAGGGGCTGTCAGCACCATTCCTCAATGATTGTCTTGAACCAAAGCTGGACCTGCCAGCTGCCAAGAGCCCCCTCAGCCTCAGGACTGACCAAAAAATTAAACAGCATGTACTACCGCTGTACCTTTTGTTGCAGGTTTTTTATTGAAGTTTTCCTTTCATGTATGGACTAAACAGCACACTCTTTAAAATAGCAACACTTGGTGGATTTGTGGCCTGAGAGCACCGTGTCTGCAGGACTACACTGAACACCTTTGCCTTTGTATCAGGCACATTATGTACCATCAGCATGACTATCAGCAGCATATATAAACGCCTAACCTTAGATTTAGGTCAGATCTCTGGGTCTTGGGGTACTACATATCTTTAGTTATTAAACATTTAATAATCTGGAAGAATATGGGTGTCTTAACCAGAGCAAGAATTGTAAATACCAAGTTTTTACTGTTTTTCTAACAATTAGACCATTCAAGTACAACCATTTGTAGGCAGCATAAAAATTCTTTCTATATGCGTCAGTCTTGGTATGTGAGGAACTGGAGGGGTAGGAATTGCTTCTGAAGTTAACATGCTTCTCTTACTTGTGTACTCTGTGTATTTGTGTGCAAGCTGAGTATAAATATACTATGTGTACCCTAGAGTCTTACTGCATTTAAAAGTTTTTAAATGTCTTTAGATTCTTGCAAAACAGTGCTTCAAATACGTTTCTGACAGTAAAGGAAATTAGTTCTGTGTTTATGAACTTTGCCTGTGATTGTTTGTTTTCCAATATTTTTGATCGATTGATTTGAGAGAAGTGAGAATCTGTTTTCCAGTCTTTATTGAGAATGACAAAATTGGTTGTGAGTTTTGGAGCGTTCAGCATTCTCAACTTAAGTCAAAGTCAAGAACTGTTAGTGACTGGGGTGGATTTCCAAAGAGCCTTCTAAAGCCTTCCTCCAATTTCTTCTTCATTATAGTCAGACTGAGCCATAACATAGGAGAACGGTTAAAAAAGTGATTAAAGTTAGTTATAAAATATGCCTACCTTAGTGATGATTAAAACCTCAATCATTGCATGCTACAGATCCCTGAACACTATGAAAAGGAAACAAATTTTTATTACTTTGTATCCATCTTCTTTCTTCATTTAATACCAAAAAAACCCTGTTGGTAGAGTAAACAAATGTTTTAGACCAGAAGAGCCTATATTTTGTTGTACTTCCCTTCTGACATACATTTTTTAATTTTGTTCCTCCTAGCTCTGTTTTGTGATGTTTTGGACGCCAAACGTGTCAGAGAAGATTTTAGTTGACATAATTGGAGTAGACTTCGCTTTTGCAGAGCTGTGTGTTGTTCCTCTGCGCATCTTCTCCTTCTTTCCAGTTCCAGGTAAAAAACAAGAAAATAAAAACTTTGTAACCTCAAAACCAAACCAGCTTGGGGGTGCAGTCATGGAGTCTGCCATGGCTGTACATACAAGAGTGGCTAAACGTATGCCTGGCATAAGTAACGTGGTTTTTATTGAAGTTGGTGTAGGCTAAAACTATTTACATGGGTAGTCAAGATACGAATGTTGCAGTAAGAGCAGTCTGTCATTAAGCAGATTTCTGACTGTCAAAGTCTGAATTCTGTCTATTGTAGCTGACCAAGAACACACACACACACACACACACACACACACACACACGAATGGCAGTAGCAAGACATGCATGCCAAGACTGAAATAAACTGCCTGGGATAGCATCTAGGACCAGCTCCACAGTAACATCACCTCCATTAGTCTCCCCTTCTGCTGCCAGCCTCGGTGACACTTTTAGATGTCATCACAGCATGAACAATATAGGATAAAAGTTATTGCCTCTATTTGTGAACAATATAGAATAAAAGTTAATGCCCTCAAGAGAGAGGTAATCAAAATATTTCACCTCAAAACATTTCTAGGTTCTGTAATCAAATGCTACATAATGTCGTGTTTTCTGCTTATTTGACAAGACAGTTTTGTAATAAAGGTAAATTCCAAATATAAGAATAGGTGCACATACATAGTGTTTTTTGTGACTAGCTGTTACACCGTGTATCACACAGGAGCTAGAGGGAAAATTTTCCTTGGTACAATTTCTGTTTAGGGAAGGGATATTCCTTTAATGAAGAAAACAGAATAGACCATCTAATAAATTGGTTGTAAGATAACATCTCTCAGGAAGGCTTGCTGTCTATAACTGATGCTTTGGTTTTTTCAAAAATCAGTATAAGAAAGCAATTTGGACACAAGATCTATTTCATTTCTAGTACTTTTCCCAGTGTGTGAAGTTCCCAGAAACAAATTTCACCATGGTTATTTCTGAACAGTGCTCTCCGCATGAAAAAGCTTCATATGAGATGACTGATATTTTTTTATTCTCTCGCCTCCCTTTCTTCCCATCCCCTCCTCTTCCCCTGCTTCTGAACAGTGACGGTCAGAGCGCACTTGACTGGTTGGCTGATGACTCTGAAGAAGACATTTGTGCTGGCACCCAGCTCAGTGCTGCGGATTATTGTCCTCATCACCAGTCTCATCGTGCTGCCTTACTTGGGGTAAAGCATTCTCCTCTCCACAGAGCTGATGGGTTTGCTTTCCTCTTCATTTCTGTCTCATGTCACTTAATAGCTGAATTTGGGTAGCTCAGAACATTTTCCCCAAACACTAACCATAATGTAAAGCCTAAATGGTGTCAATATCTGGAAAAAAAACATCTACAAATTCTCAAGTATGACTTTCCTCTAGGCAGGCATGATAGTGATGTCCCTTTTGAATAAAATAGGCAAATGTCAGAGAGGCAAACATGTATCCTACGGGGAATTTATTTCAATTCTATTAAATGCACAGTTAAGAAAGCTAGTGGAAGAATATTCTGTTTATAAGTTAAATAATCTGTTTTACAGCACTCTGTATGAGACTTTGAATTCTTAGTCCATTATTTGATTCAGAATGTTTCTTTTAAACAGTGACGCCATAACAAAAAACAAAAAGCCCTTTAGAGTACCATTTCTTCTTTTTGCCAGTGTATTATGTCTTTGAAGGAAATATTTCTAACAACAGATGTATTCTATATGCCAGTGGAAATATAGTTATGAATCATGCATTCTCACACAGCCATGACTACTTTCTTTTTATGCCACCCACAGAGTTCATGGAGCCACCCTTGGAGTAGGATCCCTTCTAGCTGGTTTTGTAGGAGAATCCACCATGGTTGCGATAGCAGCCTGTTACGTCTATCGGAAACAGGTGAGAATTAGGCTCTGTGGGATCTGGTAAAAGCAGCTGATGAGCATAGTGGATTTTAGTTCAGATTAAGAGTACACTTTTGAAATGTCACTCTCCAGCATCCTCACTTACTGGATTGGGTTTGCTTCCCCATGTTGTCTCAAGAGTGTGCAACTTGGGAATTCTCTGGGTTTAAATAAATCCAAAAGGTGCCCTCCAACTGCTAGTGGGCATTCAGGGCATGGGACCAGGCTGAGGGACACACTGATCTGAAGGAAACCTCTTGCTCCTCAAAACTTGTGTCATGGATATCATGTACTTATCACCACCAGTTTTGCACTGTAGATCTGCTATTACAGTACAACATAGCTTCTTTATGTTGACGTAGAAACTACTCATCCGAGTTTATTACATGTATATGTGTATGTATATGTGTGTGTGTATATACACGTATACTTCTGTTTCTTTATAAAACCAGCTCTGCTGAAAATGGACAAAAAGTACAGGTGCTCATTTTTTTTGCCGTCTACAGAAGTGGCTTAAAACAACACACAGTCCTGCAGCAGTAGAGGTTAAGAGCTTACAGACACTTAAACAGGCGAGGATTTCTCATAGGCATGCTTTAACATATTTCGTACACTACAGTCCTGCATGTACAGAGTAGTAGCGGTACATGGATTTCTAAGAATATTCCACTAAATGAAGTCAAACATAGGGAAATACTGGCTTAGTGACTGGGTACATCGCAGTACCTGTGTGCTATGCCCTTCCAGTTATGTGTTCAAAGCACTGTGTAGGCACCAAGCCCAACTCCAAGCAGAAGTGGCATGGTGTGTCCATGGTGCAGAAGGACTCTGTGGATGGGAGCAGAAAATATAATCTATGTATTTACATGTTTTTTAGACTTCTTACTGAAAGCAAAGAGAAGATGCCCACCACTTCTCTTTTTAGCAAAAAAACATGGAAGATGGGATATCTAAAAGCCTTATGTTGGAACAAACTAAAAGCAGTTTTGATATGTTATTACAGTGCAGGCCATGGCAGTAGGCCAACGTGTACAAGGTTCATAAGAAAACAGAAGACCTTGGTCAGTCTGTCATGTTTTTCTTGAGCACCAAAGAACCTGTAGACACTGAAGACTGGTCTTGGCCTGTGGTTTCACAACATACATCCCTTTGAACTAACCCCCTCATTGCTTGCTTGTTACAGCAGTAGCTCATAGAGTGTTTCTGGCCAGGGACATGGTGCTTAATTTTTTGCAGTGGTGAGTGCAGGCAGTAGTAGTAACAGCAGTGCCAACCTAATTTATTCCCTTACCAGAATTAGTATGTCACTGACAGCATCCTCTCAACAACCAGTGTGACAGTGGTAGAGCCCACCAGTAGCCATATGCACCAACTTGTTTTCACCTACAGTGGTAATAAGCAGGCAGCGTTTGAGAGCTGCAAATCAAGTGTTGTGTAGACACCACTGAAATTTTGAACCTCTGATATGCCCAACTCAGCTGAATCAATAATACCTGTCGGGGATTTTTTTGTCAGCTGCACAAGTGTTTTCTGTAAAACTAGTTAGCCTGCTGAGAAATGGATAATAAGGAACAGATGCTTCAACTTGTTTTGTAGTGGAGCTGAATGCTTCTTAGCTTTACTAATCCAGGACATCCTGGATGAATCATAGGACTCTTGAATGCCCTCCTGCTCCTGCTAGCCAAAAGAACAGTAATATTACTTGGCCCTAGTGGGGGATCACAGTGAATCAGCAATGCCAAGAAAAACCAGCATATACACATCTTGTAAAATTCCTGAAGTCTGATATTTGAGAAGTTAGATTGCCACCTCTCTCTCTCTTCCCCTAGAGCAGCTTATCTTCTTTCATATTTTCTTGCTTTTCTGTTTTTTGGTCTTTTTTTAATAAAAAGTCTGTGATGTAAAAGATTCCAGATGCTGTCTTTGCTCCAGCTGAAGCCTGTTGTGGATGTTGCTTAGCATAAGAAATGCCTCTATTATTGCATTTATGTTAGAAAGGAGAAAGCTGAGCCCCAGGAAGGTTATGGAAACCTTTCCAGTTAAGTTGACAAGCCATATTAGTGACAAGCCATGAATATGACACGAATACTCTAGTTCTTAATAACATACTAAAAAACCCTGTTATTTGCACATCACTTCTTCCAGTGCCCAAAGTTTGTAGGACTGTGTTCATGCACTGCTTACTGATGGGTTTCTGAATGCTTGTTTCAATCTAGAAAAAGAAGCGGAATGAGAATGAAACGGCTACAGAAGGTGAAGACTCTGCCATGACCGACATGCCTCACACAGAGGAAATGACAGACATCGTAGAAATGAGAGAAGAGAATGAATAATAAAATGGGATGCAATTGTTCTCTGCAGGGACGATTGGAGTGACACTTCAGCATCTTGTTGTCTCTCATGCGTTTTTTGTTTGTTCATTTTTATTTTTGTAATAAAGAGGCCTTGATTTAAAAGGTTTCAGATAAATTCTCTAGCATACTGAGTATGCTCTCGCTGATGAGGGACCTAAAAAGAGGTCTTTGCTTTTTTTTTTTTTGCTTTTTTTTTCAATTGAATTTGTTTTCTCACTCCATGCAAACATAAAAGATACAATTGCATCACCGTAGAGTCTTCCTTACTTATGCATCCGCCTTCTCTGGACAATCTGCATTTGTCAACCAAAGCCCTGCTCTCTGTGCACGTGTGCGTGTGTGGGTGTGCAGGCACTTGCACGCTCACACACGCAGGCGTGCCACTGGCTCAGTGCTACTGCCATAATCCTACTCCCTCCCCTCTTTCCTTTTCCTTCCTTTTCTTTATGAGAAATGTAAAGGAAAAGAAGTTTGGAATACAGAGCTTTATTTTACTTGCTTGAAGATGACTTTGCTACATAAACTAATATACTATGGTGAACTATATCTTTTTGTTTGGCCTCATCACTAGAGCTTATACTGCACAGGGTACAAGACAGGGAGGAACGTGTAAGTCTCTGCATACAAAGTGGAGAAAAACAGGTTCCTCCCTCATGTTAAAAGTGTGTGGATGTGTATATACACACACAGGTACATAAACAGAGACATACATATATATATATGTATTTATATATATATGCACACGATAAATAAAACACAGGACAAGAACTCTATTTAGCTTTCATTCCATCAGAAAGATAGTAATCTTCTGAAAAATGTAAACGTTGAATTCAGAATTTTCTTGGATCGTTAAGCCCCACCTTACATATAATTTTCTTTAGGAAAAAAACAAACAAACATGCACTTTCCTCTTGTGAAGAGGGTGATGGCAACTGATAGACTTTGACTGTATTTGAATTTAAAAAAAATAAATATTGACAAGCTTTACCAAAGTTCTTGCCCACTGATTTAACTTTAATTTTTAAAGGTTGATTTGCTCCATATACTTATTTCTGGTGCCTATATATTTCAAAAAAAAGATCAGATCATGTATGCAGGATACCATGGTATATCTCATTACTACACATAGTTCCATGAAATTTTTTTATATAGAGATGTACGCATACTGCCACACATCTGCGTGTTTATGTGTATGTACTTTTATATATACACATAGACACGTGCACACATGTATATGTATGTTTTGCTATAACATATTTACCTATGCAGTAGATCAAAATCTGTATGATGAAGCTCAAGTACTGATGGTCCTCCAAGTCATTAATTAGGGACCTTGGTCATATGTTAGTTCTCAAGGGAAGAGTTACGTGGAAGCGGGGAGCTGTGCACATCAGTGGGCAAGGGCTGTGCTCGGGGAAGACGGCAGGCGCTGTGCGGCTGTGGTTGAGGTGGGCCTTAAATAACAGAGCGAGAGGTCGGGTGGACTTCTTGTTTCGGGTGGAAATGAAGCCTATGTAAGAGGTGACCAAACCAGAGAGGGTTTGGGTGCCACTTGTGATGGCTGCAACAGCAGCTGGTGTTTCTGTGCTCTTCTGTGTTTGGCTGCAGGGCAGCGTTTGTTACTGGTTTGTGGTAGATTGGGTTCTTTCAGATTTAATCATGCCAGAGTCTGGAAACCGTTATCCTCCATGCTATATCCGTGAAACAGTTAATTTAAACCTTATTTACTGAAAGTATATTTTTCTAAGTTGTGGAAATGATTATTTAATTGTGGACAAATTCTGTTTCTAGGTTTATTTGCCAGGTAGTCCCAGCACTCAGAGAACTGATCAAAACTAAACTTTACTTCAAATGTTATATTAATATATGTGTATGTAGACATACACATGTGTATAAATATATATATTGTATATTGTGTACATTTGTTTTAAGCTACAATACATTTCCTATTTTTCCAAGTTCAGCTAAAAATGTCTAAAAAAAACTAGAGTTGGCTAGTAACACATTACGGCCACCGTGAAAGGCATTGTATCAATGAACTTTACATTTTGTTGTAAACATTTGTACAAATTTGTTACATGTACAAATGCAATAAGAAAAAAATGTAGACATTACTGTGTTGAATGACAGATTTGCAAAATCAGTTCATAGTTAATGAGCAGTGGCACTAGGAGGGTAAGACTAAATCCAGTAACACTATGTTTTCTGTGCCACCATAAGGTTGTTCTCCTGGTTTCCAACAGTAGTTAAAACTTACTTAAAAAAAACCCCTCAGATAAACAAACTTTGTAGACTGTACACAGTCATGAATACAGGCTTTCAGACAGTCCTATGTATATAATGTGTATATAGACTGTTACAGATCACAGTGGCCATTTGAGGTCTTCTCTATTCATGTCGATTTGGTTTCTCCAGTATGTTTGTATCTGAGTCCACAAGACACAGTTTTTCAGGAACTGTAGAGATAAAGCAAGAAAATATTTTTGTGTAATATTTCTTTTGGTACATGACTAAAATTCAAACAGCAGTATTTTTGAAGAATTTTGAGCATTATCCATGTAGGTTTCAAGGTAAAAATTGCACCAAAAAGTAAAAATTTAAAAACAAATTAAATGAAATACTGAAGCTTTTGCTTTAGATCGAAGACTGAACAGATATCAAAAACTGAATTACTGATCATACAGCGCTAAAGTAATGGTATTGTGAAAGGTGCATTTTCAGTGGTGTGGATAATACACAATAGTCCTTTACTTTGCAAGGTACTGAATGAGTGCAGGAGTGGTGGATTTGGGCAAGAACTCAAGCAGTGACAAAAGGATGCGTGCATTGCATCTCTTTCTGCTTCCTGCAGGTCGTGTATTTCCTTTACGTTGCTCTGCTGGATTAATGAGACGGGTTGACATTTCTGCAATGGTTTTCTGGTTTTCCAAACCAGCCCCTCGTGCTGGGGCGAGTACTTGCTGGGTGGGGGGGCAGGCAGGGGG
>NW_010164924.1:0-1683 GCF_000695765.1 Mesitornis unicolor | reverse complement strand
GTTGTAGTGGTGTCAGGAGTGGTTGTAGTGTCGGGGGTGGTTGTAGGGATGGTGGAGGTGGTCTCTGGAGTTGTGGTCTCTCCTGTAGTGGTGCTGAAGCTGCTGGGAGTTGTGGGGCGGGTGGAGGTAGAAGTAGGAGGATTGGTGGGGCTGGAGAAGTCAGTGGTGGCTGTAGACGTCACCGTGCTCACGGTGGTGGTTGGCTCCACGGCTGTTGATGTGTCCACTGGTTCCTCTGTGGTCAATGATGTTGACGTTGTGACAGTCGAGCTCAGTGTGGTGACAGTGGTGGTTGGCTCAGTGGTGGTTGTTGTGTCCACCGGCTCCCCTGTGCTCACGGATTCTGTCGTGGTCACAGTCGAGCTTGGTGTGTACATGGTTGTGGTTGGCTCAGTGGTTGTTGATGTGAACACTGGTTCTTCTGTAGTCAGTGGTGTTGATGTTGTGACAGTCGAGCTCGGCGTGGTGACAGTGGTGGTTGGCTCAGTGGTGGTTGTTGTGTCCACTGGTTCTTCTGTGCTCACCAATTCCGTGGTGGTCACAGTAGAGCTCGGTGTGGTCACCGTTGCGGTTGGCTCCACGGTTGTTGATGTGAACACTGGTTCCTCTGTGGTCAATGATGTTGACGTTGTGACGGTTGAGCTCGGCTCTGTGGTGGTTGTTGTGTCCACTGGTTCTTCTGTGCTCACGGATTCCATGGTGGTCACAGTCGAGCTTGGTGTGGACATGGTTGTGGTTGGCTCCACGGCTGTTGATGTGTCCACTGGTTCCTCTGTGGTCAATGATGTTGACGTTGTGACAGTCGAGCTCAGTGTGGTGACAGTGGTGGTTGGCTCAGTGGTGGGTGTTGTGTCCACTGGCTCTTCTGTGCTCACGGATTCCATGGTGGTCACAGTCGAGCCTGGCGTGGACATGGTTGTGGTTGGCTCACTGGTTGACGTGTACACCGGTTCCTCTGTGGTCAATGGTGTTGACGTTGTGACAGTCGAGCTCGGCATGGTCACAGTGGTGGTTGGCTCAGTGGTGGTTGTTGTGTCCTCAGATTCCTCTGTGCTCATGGATTCTGTGGGGGTAACAGTTGAGCTTGGCGTGGTCACTGTGGTGGTGGGCTCACTGGTAGTGGAAGTGTCAACGGATTCCGCCGTGCTCAGTGATTCTGTAGTGGTGACAGTTGAGGTTGGAAGGGTCACAGTGGTGGTAGCCTCAGTGGTGGTTGTTGTGTCCTCAGATTCCTCTGTGCTCAGTGATGTCCAAGTGGTGACAGTTGAGCCTGGCGAGTTGAGCTTGGCGTGGTCACTGTGGTGGTGGGCTCACTGGTAGTGGAAGTGTCAACGGATTCCGCCGTGCTCAGTGATTCTGTAGTGGTGACAGTTGAGGTTGGAAGGGTCACAGTGGTGGTAGCCTCAGTGGTGGTTGTTGTGTCCTCAGATTCCTCTGTGCTCAGTGATGTCCAAGTGGTGACAGTTGAGCCTGGCGTGGTGTCAGTGGTGGTTGGCTCAGTGGTGGCAGAAGTGTCAACTGATTCCTCTGTGCTGACCAATGTGGATGTGGTTACAGTCGAGAATGGCATTGTCACGGTGGTGGTAGCCTCAGAGGTGGGTGTTGTGTCCTCAGATTCCTCTGTGCTCCCTGATGTCCATGTGGTTACAGTCGAGCCTGACATGGTCACAGTGGTGGTAGCCT
>NW_010164923.1:4801-5397 GCF_000695765.1 Mesitornis unicolor | reverse complement strand
AAGAGCCGTTTAGAAGGAGATTTGAGCATATCAATCGAAATCATAATTAATGCAATCTCCTATCGATTCGGCCACGGACACCCCCCCTCCCCAGCAGCAACCACAACCCTTGAATTGTGAGCGTGGCCACAACCAGGAGCAGCCTCTATTCGCTAAAGAGGAGGCCAAATTTTTTTAAACGAAAAGAAAATCAAACCCAAATAAAGTTTCCATCCCTCCTCTTTCACCACCCCCTCCCCGCAGGACTAGCAGTTTATCGTGCACCCCGCACTTCACCCCGCCAGTCATTAACAGCTTCCAAACAGCCCTCAAATTTATCCTAATTAAATTACGTCTCCATAGAAGTTTTCACCCAAATAAAATATCGATAGCTTTCCGCCCTCCCCCCTCCGGTTCATAATTAAAGGGGCCGTTCTCTGGCAAAGCGCGGAGTTGGGGCACCCCCAGTTTTGTGCCTTCCCCCACAGAGCTTGGTTACAGAAACGCTTTCCAAGCTCCTTAGAGGTGGTGGGTAGGTTGATTTCCACCTCCTCCCATCCCAAGCCCGACGACGTCGGGGCTCTCGGTCCCCTGGGCCTCGGGAAGCCCTCCCGGGG
>NW_010164923.1:3122-4770 GCF_000695765.1 Mesitornis unicolor | reverse complement strand
CTGGAGCCCCCCCGACCCCTGGGAAGGTGCGAAGGGAAAGGGAGCGCAGGGAGAAGCCGCGTTTGCTATTAACAAAGAGGAGAGGGAAAAAGCGAGCCAGGCTGGAAAATCAAACAGGGGAAACTCTTTAAATCTTCCTGGGAGGTTCGTGAGGAATTAAATCCTGCGAGTGCGGGGGGGCGGGCAGGGAGGGGAGAGAAAGAGAAAAAAATACAAATAAATAGGAAAGGAAAAGGAGAGAGAGGGGAAGGGGAAAGAGGGAGAGACACTTTATCTCTGGAAAACATACAAATAGATTTTCCAGTTATAAAATATCCAGTCAAGATGATACATTTCCTAGTGCTGGCTTGTGTGGGTATGAGAGAGGGGGAAGCTAAAATTGAAATAAAAAGGAAGTCGAGTCTCTAATCTATGTTGTCTGTCCGGAGCTGTATTTATTCACCTAATTGAATGCCATACAATATACTGCTGTATTATTGCTGTTCCCTCCCTCCCCCCTGTAGATTAGTTTAATTATGGTCTCCCTGCCTCTGCTTAGAGCTAAAAGGTAGCTTGAATTTGGACTGCGCAGCCCTAACAGAAATAAGAAAATGATGGGGTTGGTATTAATTCTGGGGTCAAGGGCTTCACTTTTCACCATAATTTAATTTCTTTCTCTATAAATACTAAATGTAAACTGTGTCCACTGGACCAAATTTTGCCTGTAGCAATAAATGCCTCATTTTCTGTCGGATTTCAGGAGAGGAATGTGAGGGGGACGTGTTTCTGAATACAGAATGGTAATCAATCCAGCCCAGAATAAGAGAGGGGGGACTTTTCTCTCTCTCTCTTTATTATAATGAATTAATTCGACTTTATTTATCCCATTTTCTGGAGCTGACAGAATGTTAATTTGAGTTGAAATTTCTCTCGCCTCTCACTCCCTGACCCCTGGCCTCCAGATTGGCGTGTTGTAATAACCTGAATCTTTCAACAGAAGCCCTGATAATTGTTACCTTATTAGCATGCAAATTGTTTAATTAATATTATTATGGAGAAGCATACAATCCGTCCGTCACTTGACCTCAAGTGCAAGTCCACGTAGTAAGCGGCTCTGTGCATTTCAATGTGCACATTTAAAATCGACTTCTGTTTTAATGTTTCTAGGATCCTTGTCGAGCTTCTAAAAATCTCTCTTAAAGTGTTTGAGAGGAGCTTTCATGGGGGGGGGAGAGAGGCTTTTGATGGCTCTCGGCCTTGATATCTCTTTATATTGCTCTCCATCTAAACCACAAATTATAGAAGCCGTTTTCTTCTTCTTCGTCTTTCTTTTTTTATTTTTGAACATCAAAATTTAATAATTGCTTCCTTGTCAATTGCTGCTTCTTTAAAGGCACCCCCTTCAATCCGGAGAGCTGTTCCTCCAGCCAAACGCTCGCACCAGCTCAATGAAAAGCAGCCCTTGACACGCAGTCCTGGGAGACGCTGCATTTAAATCCCTTTTTCTACAGCCGAGTGACATTGTCAGATGCTAGCTTTAATTAACTTGATAATAAGACGTACAAGACTCGCATTCAGGACGCCAGCTCGCCTCGCCTTGTTTCCCCTTTTATCACAATCTGGGTGTTTTATCTTACAGCTTCCTATTGGCTTTTACAGCCATTGCTGC
>NW_010164923.1:495-795 GCF_000695765.1 Mesitornis unicolor | reverse complement strand
TCCAGGCTGCGCTACGCGGGATTTGAGCGTCCTGCGGAAGTAACGAGGAGAGGTTTAATATTTTATAAACAATAAAAGTCCAGCTCCGGCGGGGGCTTCCCTGCATCCACACTTCCCGCACCCAACAAACTTTCACCAGGGTTTGTGGACGGGAGGAGAAGAGGGGAACCGGCTCTGCTGCCCTCCCCATCCCGCCCCGAGCTCCTGTGCGGGCAGACGCGCATCTTCCGCCGGGAGGCGCGCATCTTCCGCGGGCATGGGGTGGCCGGCCCGGGGTAGCAGATGATTACCGCTATTATG
>NW_010164923.1:0-267 GCF_000695765.1 Mesitornis unicolor | reverse complement strand
ATTTACAAGCCGCCTGCTTAATGAATTGTCTGTGCTGCTCTCTCTTTGTAGAGAGTAAATCTGAGGATCTTTTTCCTCTGCAGTTCAGACACTAATTAACTAACCAAGAATTTTAGTAGCAACCCGACTTTCCTCTAATAGTTTTACCTAAAGCCAGTCTGGTCATTGCTTATACAAATTGCCAATTAAATTTGATTGATATAATGAAATTGGATTTTATTTTCACTTACCTTCTCCCTTCCCCCCCTCCAGACCTTCTCCCTCACC
>NW_010164922.1:0-2445 GCF_000695765.1 Mesitornis unicolor | reverse complement strand
CTGGGGGGCGGTGGGGCGGGCTGAGGCCCGAGGCACTCGTTGCAGCAGTGAAAGCCGCACGCCCCGTGCCAAGGGCGAGAGCCAGGAGGGTGCTCATGGGCTCCTGCCTTCCCCAGGCTAAAAATAAGCTGTTGGCCCTCACGGCTGACGCTGGGGGGGCCGGGGGTGGGCAGGGAGCAGAGCCGGGACCGCGGGGGACCACGGCAGAGCTCAGCCCTGCACTGTGGTTGCGGGGCCGGCCTGGGACTCGCTGCGACCTTTGCTCTTTGAGCATCGGATCCAGTGATCGGATTTTCAGGTCCGGGCTCAGATTTCGGACAGAAGGTGTCTGATTTTTCACCCTGCTTTCCCAAGATGCTAATTAAGGACCCTGCCGCAGCAGCGAGAGCTTTACTGTCCCTTCGCCGTCCCTCGCTTGCCCAGGAGGTGCTGATTGCCCTGGCCAGCCCTGTGGCGTGCCTTCAGCTTTTCTCTTCTCGCCCTTTTTTCCTGCTTGGAAACGCCGATGCTTCGTCTCTCTCTGCCCCAGCCCTCCCCGAGGCTTGATGGCACAGCATCATGATGCGCTGGCTCTTCATCTCTCTTCCCAGCTCCTCTCCAGCTACTTAAAAGCGACCCTGGGGTTGCTCGAGCGCTTGGCTGCTGCCGGCAGATCTCAGGCTGCTTTTCAACCAGAGGTGGGAAAGCCGCTCTCCTGCCTGTGCCATCTCGCAGGCAGCAAAGGGACACGGGGATGAGTGAGAAGATGGCTCAGTCCTTTCCGCAGGGACCAAAGCCCCCTCTTTATCGTTGGCTCCCCAGGATGGCTCCAGGCATGATCCAGGCTGTGAAATTTGGGGCTGGGGGTCTCGTTTGCTGCATGAGGCTCCCAGATGAGCGTGGTACCCGTACAGCCCTGGCTGTGTACAAACCCGTGCTGTGACACATCACTGGCAGCACTGAGCATCCCTGGTGTTCCCAGCCCCACGCTGCCCGCTCCAGGGGGAGCTTTGTGCCGGTGCTGGGCGCTCCTGTGGGCACGTGGCTGTGCTGGGAGCACGGATCTGGCGTGGCCTGGGTGATGGAGACAGCCTGGGGGGGACTGGAGCCTGTGTTCTGGTGTGAACCCGGGTTAAACATTATTCCTGCCTCTGGAGGCTGGTGCAAGGAGGGGGACTGCAGGGAAAGGAGGGCAGCCTGGGTTTGCAGTGTGGTGATGCCGACAGCCGGTAAAGCTGGGTTGGCGATGGAGCTGCCAGGACTTGAATTGTCCCTTGTGAGGGTCACATCGCTTGTGACAGCCCCGCTGCTGTGGAGCAGGAGGAAAGCTGTAGCAATGACCCGCCTCCCCGTGTTACTCAGTGCTTATCCCCTGTGCAGGCACAGGCCTGGCTGCATTTTGCTGGGGGGAAATCGGTCACAGGGATCCAGGACCAGAAACTTGGCTGGGCTGCGGACAAAGCAGAAAGCGCAGCCGCTCTTTCCTGGGTGTCCTGGTGCAGACGTGGCTCTGAGTCACCGTGTCCTGCTTGGGGAAAGTGCGGGGACCCAAAAACTTCCATCGCAGCGGCCGTGCAGGGCACTGGTGGCCCCAGGGATGGGTCCCGCTGTGCCCACCCCATTCCCCCATAGGGGCTGTGTTTGTAACCCAGGTTTGCAGAGCTGGGGGGACCCCTTCCCATATCCAGAAACTCCCATGTCCCGGCTGGAGCTGTGAAAGTGTGAAGCTCCTCAGCCTGCATTTTCCAGTGTGACTAGTGCCGGCTATTTTTAGTTGTCCAAATTAAGCTTGCCGAAATGCTGTCTTTTGAGGTTGGTTTGAGGGAGGAGGCCTGGAGTGGTGTTATTTCCCAAGTGACGAATTGCTCTCCAATCTGACCCCGGATGGGCTGTCTAAAAATGAAGGGAAAGCCCAAAACAGCTGAGGGCAGCGGTTCCTCCATGGCGAGCTGCAGGGCATCCAGGGGTGTTTCCCAAAATCTCCTGGGGGAAGGAGAAACAAAGCAGCTGGGTAACCTCATCCCAATACCTGCACCAGCATCCCTGGGGACCCGCTGTGCCCCGGGGAGCCGGCCTTGCAAGCACCCGTCTGCTGGGTATTAAACCCATGGGGTGCTCTCCCAGGGGCAGCTTGGATTGCTCGGCGGGCTCTGGGTGCCAAATGCGGCTGATTTCGGCTCCTGGATGAGGCTTTGGGTGCTGGGGAAGAGGCTGGAGCCGTGGGTCGGGGTGCTGGGGTGTTGCTCTGTAGGTGTTTGTTTTGGGGAGTGCTTGCCTGGGGGCAATGGGGAGGTGGCTGCTCTGGTACCCAGAGGATGCTCGAGGGCTGGGTGCAGCCATGGGCAGGCTCTGGTGAGCCAAAATCCTTCAGCAACACCCTTTCTTTGCCCCCCTTTTCTCACCATTCCTTTTCCTTCCCACCATTCCTTTTCCTTCCCCCCATTCCTTTTCCTTTCCCCCTACTCC
>NW_010164921.1:5250-5616 GCF_000695765.1 Mesitornis unicolor | reverse complement strand
CGGTGCTGAGCTGAGGAGGGGACGGGGCACCCGAGGGGTGTGGGGGCTGCAGGCACCATTCACTGGCAGCGCTTCATCCAGGGGGATCCATCCCAAGGGATTCATCCAGAGGGATCCATCCAGAGGGATTCATCCAGAGGGATCCATCCAGGGGGATCCATCCAGGGGGATCCATCCCAAGGGATCCATCCCAAGGGATCCATCCAGAGGGACCCATCCATGGGGATCCATCCAGGGGGATCCATCCAGGGGGATCCATCCCAAGGGATCCATCCAGGGGGACCCATCCAGGGGGATCCATCCAGAGGGATTCCTCCTGGGGGATTCATCCAGAGGGATGCATCCAGGGGGGTCCATCCAGGGGGA
>NW_010164921.1:3607-5106 GCF_000695765.1 Mesitornis unicolor | reverse complement strand
CCAAGCCCTGGCACACGGCCGGGCCCACCCCCACCACAGGCACGAAAAGCTGTAAATGACCAAAAATGCTTCCCAAAAGAGGGGGACAGGCGCTGTGGCCCCCAGCCTGCTCCTCAGTGCCGGTGATGCCGTGGTGGCCGTGCCTGGCTCCATTGGTAAGAGCAGCACAGCTAAATAGGGCACCAGACGGCAATGGGCTGAGCTGTCCTGGCACTTCCAAGGCCCCGCACGGCCGAGAGCCCCCAAATCCTGCCCGGCTGGGCTGGCGCCACCGCCTGCACCGCTCCCAGCCACGGCCCCTGCAACGGTGACGACTCCTGCTCAGTGTGGGGGAGAAAAAGCAGCCAGAGGAGCTGGGGACGAGCCAGGAGCTGCTCCAGGAGAGCTGAGCTGTGGTGGATCGATGTGAGACGGGGGGCAGGGGAGCGGTGGCCCCGTGCAGCTCCAGAGCCAAACCAACGTGGGACAATGAGCAAAGGTGAGGTGCCGCTTCCAGGCGTGGGGCTGCACCCCCAGTGAGGTCTCCACAGCACCCAGCAAAGCACAAGGGTGACAAATCTGGAAAACCAGCTCCAGTGAGCATCCAGCAATGCTCGGCCCTCAGCTTCCCCCTCCTCCTCCTCCTCCTTATCAGCCAGGGCCCGGTCCCTAAGGAGCGATGCTGGTGGCTGCTTGCCCAGCTCGAAGGCACAGAGAGCCCCACACGGCCCTGTGTCCCCAGGGCCACCTGCCCTGGTGGCATTTGGAGTGAGAGAGGGAACAGTGGAAGCACAACCATGACAGCATCGGTGGGAACACAGCACTGCGCCGGCCCAGGGGGATTTAATTGTGGAGTGAAGCAGAACCACGGCCAGGACACCTGAACCACAGATACACCTTGAAGGCACCGTGAGCAGCGGGGCGCTGGGCACAGCCCTGTACACAACCTCTACTCCCCCTCGGCCCCTCTGAGCTGCTTCCCTGTGCTGCCCCAGCAGTTTTGGGGACACGAGCACACCA
Source organism: Mesitornis unicolor (assembly GCF_000695765.1). NCBI lineage: Eukaryota > Metazoa > Chordata > Aves > Mesitornithiformes > Mesitornithidae > Mesitornis > Mesitornis unicolor. Next base: position 4,107 of record NW_010164921.1, on the reverse strand, counting down.
GCAGACGCTTTTGGGGCTGCACAGAGGAGCTGCTCCACCAGTGCATCCCAGTGAAGTGCATTCCCTCCCTGAATAACCCAGAGAGCTGCTCAGGGAGCTTCAAAGTGCTGGGTCGCAGTGACCAGCACCCACTGTCCCCTCTGAGGGTCGCCGGTGGCCATGGCCATCATACGGGGATGGTCCCCACTGGGCTCCCACACAGCACAAACCAGCAGCTGAGCCAGCTCAGGGCTCAGAGCAGTGGCTGTTGGCACAAACACAGGGCACCAGCACCTTTACCCAGGCACCAACCCCGGTCTCCCTGTGCTTCGGTCCCAGCAGAAAACCCCGTAACACCCCCAGGAGCTGAGCAAGTTGGCATCAGCCCCAGGCCTCTGAGTGCTTGTAAATCCATGCACGGCACTGAAATTTGGGGTTGATTTCCTCCTTGAATCCTCCGCTCAAGGCTGACGGAAGCAGCAGTGCCACTTTTGGGGATCCCTGGTCCCAGCACCTCTCGT
>NW_010164921.1:1901-3019 GCF_000695765.1 Mesitornis unicolor | reverse complement strand
GAGGTTGGAGTCGCCCAAGCTCACCCCCACGGCTGCCCCCAGCGTCAACTGCACCCCGTGCCACAGCCCCTGCTGTGCTCCCGGCTTCCCAGTGCCCCTGGGGATGCTCCAGCCCAGAGCCTCCATCTGCTGCGCCCCTGCAGGGCTGGGGAAAGCCAGGGAGCAAAAACCACCCCAGATTCGCTAAAACACCCCAGCTTTCCTTGAAGTGCATTATAGGAAGGATGCCCCAGTGGCACCGGGAGGCCCTTCCAGGTCGGTGGGGCTGCAGATGCCCAACGCTGGGGACCAGCAGTGACAGATCCAGTGCCGTTGGACAAATGGCCCATGCCAGAAGAGCAGGGTGCAGCACCAGATGGCAGCAATTTGGCACAGCCCAGCACCGCCATGCTCACCCCTCAGCACCACCCTGCTCCCCCCAGGTCCAGCTGCAGGTCCCTGCTCCCAAAGATGGGGGCTGCAGCACCAGCAGGGCCACCCCAGGATGACAGAGCTCTGGCAGCCCCCGACCCTGCTGTCACGTCAGTGTCCAGACACCGCAATCCCTCCTCCAGGCACCAGAGCAGATTAAAGATCCCTCGACCTCCAGCTCACAGGGAGCGATGGAGGGGGTGGCCTCATTGCAGGGGGGGCACTGGGATCCCGCACCCCCGGGCTGGCAGGGACAGGCCCGGCTGCAGGACTGCACCAGAGCTCTGGCAGCCCCCGACCCTGCTGTCACGTCAGTGTCCAGACACCGCAATCCCTCCTCCAGGCACCAGAGCAGATTAAAGATCCCTCGACCTCCAGCTCACAGGGAGCGATGGAGGGGGTGGCCTCATTGCAGGGGGGGCACTGGGATCCCGCACCCCCGGGCTGGCAGGGACAGGCCCGGGTGCAGGACTGCACCGGTACGGGGCATCTCGAATTCCAGCCGCACGCTGCCTAATTTACGGTTTAATTAATAAATGTGGAATTATGCTAAGTTTATCCAACACTTTTGGACGCGTGATGTTATCAAAATCCCATTACTGACGAAGGAAGGCATGAAAAGCAAAATTAGCTTTGGCATCTGAAACACTTCGGTCGATGCGATAACGCAATTATTAGGGCTAATAATCAAAGAGCGCTTTGGGGAA
>NW_010164921.1:0-1843 GCF_000695765.1 Mesitornis unicolor | reverse complement strand
GGGGTGAACCGCCGCCCCCCAGCCAAGGGCAAAAGCGTTTTGGAGGCTGCGCTTGCCGGCAGCTCCGGACCCTGGCACAGGCAAAGCACGAGCGGCTGCGGGGCCGAGGAGGAGCACAGCCGGGCACGGGGCCGAGCTGCGCTGTCAGTGCATCGGGACGAGGGAAAGAATAAATAAGTAAATAGGTTTGAAGCCCAGCAGGTGCTGGGCCCCGTCTGTTTGCTTTGGGCACTGATCCTGCTGGGGCATCGCGGCTGCCGGCTCACATCTCCCCTGCGCAGCCCGAGGAGGAGAAACTCCGGTTGTAATTAGAAGCTGCAGTCATCCGGCTCCTGCAGCTGGGCCTTTGCCAAAGCCCCGCCAGGCGGAGATGGGCCCGCTCCCACCCTCAGGGGTGAGCAGGAGGCCTGGCTCGCTCCGGTGGCCTTTGGCTGAAGCCCGGTGACCGTCTCCGGGGCTCTCTGGGGAGCAGTCAGCAGCAGACGCTATCTCTGCGCCATCCCATCGCACACGGCTTCGTGCGGGCACCTCGCCGGGAGAGGAGCAGATGAACAGCAACCCCCGTCCCCAGCCACATATATCAGGATGTATACACATACATAAGGATGTATACACATACATAAGGATGTATACAGATATATAAGGATATGTACTTATATATTCATGTGTCCTCCCTCCTGCCGTGACTCGGTGCGGCGCCGGGCGCTGTGCGGCAGAGGGGTGCCGGCGGCAATGCAGTGCAGGGGATGCTGCCTCACTGCTCCTGCTGCTGCTATCACCAGGCTAATGGGCGCAGGGATGTGTCCTTGCGCTGCCGAATTGGGGGCACTGGGGCTCTGGGCTGGCTCCTGGCAAACAGGGCACTGGCACTCACCACGGGGGGCTGGAAGTGCCGGGCTCGGTGCCAGGTGATGGGGCAAGGTCAGACCCACATCTGAGCTGCAGGAAGTGGACGGGGCATCTCTCCAAGAGGGTGTTGGGGTTTGGGGAGTGCTTTGCTGGATGGTGTTTTCCCCAGCAGCACAGGTGATGTCCCTCTGTCACTGCTGGCCTCAATGACCTTGGGTGCATCACGTCCCCGGCTCCCCACACACAGACCACCACGAGCAGCACCTCTTCCCACCATCACTCCTCGGCCAAATGCACCCAAGCGCAGCAAAGGCGCAGAGCATCACCTTGGCATCACCCCGAGGGTGTCCCGGGGCCCCGGCAGCCCCCGGCCAAGGCGCTGCGCTAGCGAGGAATAATGCAGCAGGAGACGACTCCTGCCGGTGGCTGCGCTCCCGCACGGCGTGCACAGGAGTGGCAGCGCTGCAGCAGCACCTCGGCGCAACACAACCCAGAGCCTTCGCTCCAGGACTGAAGTTTTTGCTGCTGCAGAGGAGCAGGCGGGGAATCCTCCAGCACCCTGCAGCTGCCACCACAGGACACCCTGCAGTGGGTGACATCGTGCAGCGGGTGATGTCCTGCAGCGGGTGACGTCCCGCAGCGCCCATCACCCCAACCACCCTCACCTGGAGGACAGGAGAGCAGAGCTCCCGGTGCAGAGGGATGCATCGAGGCACCAGCACAGTTGGGGACCACAAAGCGATGCTGACACAGCCACAAGTCCCCCTCCCTCCCCCTGCCACAATCACCTTCCAAAATTGCCTGTCCCCTGCGCAATTTGCAGCGCGCTTTTGGGATCACTCCAGCCCTTGCTGCAGGGGAGCAGTGAGGGGCTGGGCACGGCTGTGGGTGCGAGGGCTGCAGCACCCCAACGCTGACACCCCCAGCTCTGGGGTGAGCCCCTCGTCACCACTGCACCCCGACGGCACACAGCAAGCACGTAAAGCCAAGGAGG
>NW_010164920.1:21282-24839 GCF_000695765.1 Mesitornis unicolor | reverse complement strand
ATATATATATATATAAGCACTTTGTATTTATACATATATATATATATGTATATAAATTCTGAATTCACATTTCCATGTTACCCGGAAGGAAGCATGCAAGAACAGCATATGGAGGGGGAGACACTGAACAAGGTTCCTCTGGTAGAGGGCAGGTCTGCCTAGGACAAACCTGCTTCCAGAAGCATTCCCCAGAGAGCTGAAGAAAGGGGAAGTGCTTTTAGCTCCCATTCCCTCTGCACAGCAGTTTTCCTGAAGATCCGCAGAGCAGCTTCCTGTATTCCCCATACAGGCCACAGATCCAACCAAAATCTAAGGAACCACCAGGCTAGAGCTGGAGAAGGAAAAGCAAACAAAAACTCAAGCCAAAACCTATTATCATTCAGTCTGGTAGAGAAAAGTGGTAATTCACAGGTCAGCAACTGAACCTAGGCACCACTATATGGAGGACCCCTGTTTGCCCATGTCAAAACAAGTGACTTCATTCCCACCTCTCAGTCCCTTATGATCATCATCCCTGGATCTTTCTAAGATCCCCATCCTTGTCCAACTGCCAAAGTACAGCTGGGCCTCACAATCTGTCCAGCTTATGCCCAAAGGAGCATCCACTCATCTTGCAAACAGTCTCTTCGCATCCCACCAGTCTCTCTGCATCTCAAAGAGCACCTAACTGTCTGTAGGGAAGTGATCATATGTTTTCAAAGGCCTAGATTTCATTAGAGATTCCTGCACAATCTCACCTTCTGAAGAAAGTCAACAAATTTCAGCCGGGCAAGAAATCGCCTCACTTCTCCACGGCTTATTTTGGGAGTGGTGGTGTCCTTTAGCCACACCATTCGACCTTGACTCATCATGGCCCACTTCAGGCTCAGCTTGCTGACTGAGAGAATTCCTGGTTGTTTTTCAGAGGTTGCAGTTGTTGTTACAGTGATGTGAAATGCATCTTTCTGGAGATCGTTAATCCCAACTGGTCCATTGGAAAAGACAGAGAAAATATTGGTGAGGAGTAAATGATTACACTTCTTCCAAAAGAAATCTTACAGTCTTTACTCAGTCAAAATATCCACTGGACCGAGGGTACATTCAGTCTGACTTTACAATTGCATATACCTTAGTCAATCACGGAAAATAATTTTAAGTTAAAAATTTTCCATGGAAACAAACAGAAATTTGGATTAGAAATTGGTTTGGTTCCAGGTGATGTTTTTGAGCCTGACATAGGAGATGCACATATTTCAATAATGCAGTTCACTTCAGAGAGCTTTTCTTCCCACACCTGTTAGCAGATACTGTTTTACCTCTATAGAAGGGGAAACCGGTAAAGCATGGGCAAATCAGTTCACTCCAGTCACTGCAGAATCATCTGTACCAACCTCAGAAATCCCAGTTTCTACCAAACCCCTCTAGAATGATATTCTATTTGTTCTTGACTGAGCTGCATTTTTGATACAAATCCAATTAGCTATATCACTAGGTAGCAGCTTTTCTATGCTTCCTGGCCTACTGGACACAGTGTTGGATGAACTGATCTTTTATCCCACATCCTGCCATCTCAACAGGCTGGCTGTTGCTTGAACTGCTTTAGAAAGAGCAAAGAAATCCAACAGGCACTGTACAAGCTTGTATAGATGTTGAATCCAGATCTACTTTTCCCTGAAAAGACACATTTAAATATTTTTGATTCCCTCTTTCGAAAATAAAGAGGAAGAAGCAGCACAGCTGCTATCCCAGAGAGCAGGAGAAGACGGCCAACAAAGGTAGATGTGTATCTAAGGTGACAAACAGAAGTTTCATACTGATTCTTCATTCACCACCTTAAATCATAAATAGCTCCATGGAAAGCCAGAGAACTTCTCTGGTGTAAAACATGCATGAAATCAAACTCAGACCTTTTCTTGCTTAAACGTGTGCAAGAAACTTGGTGGGTCTTTTATTTGCAAAGTAGGGGTTGGACAGGACTTTCCTTCAGGAGGGAGATGAGTCTTATTTCCTATTGCTGGCCTATGTGTGGTGGACTTCAGGTGCTACATTTAAAGGCACAACTAAATCCCATTGTTTCTCACAGTTACCTCTCCCTCCATATTTCTTTTAGCCTAGGTAGTTTCTCCTCCATTTGTACTCACCTGCTGAAGCAATGACTTTGTCTGTGGCATTGGTGAGGTCCAAAAGGACTGTAGGAAATACAGGATGGAGGAGATAGAGGTGGCGCAGCCCTGGGCGCTCAGGTCCGGGACCAGGTTGCTGTTGGAATGAAGGACAGGCAAAAATGTTACAGCTAGCAAAGAGGAGTCTAGCTTTGCCAAAGAAATAAAAGAAGTTTTCTGACACTGCACTCTCTCTACATAAATCAGTGAATCAAAAACTCTATGGTATTACAGAAATGAAATACTGCAATTATTTTTTTTTCTAAAACAGAATTTGCTCCACAACTTCTGTTTGATAAGGTTGAGATCTGGATCTGTCAAAGCCAGCTTGATGGGTGAAGCTACAGTCTGGAAGTTTGAGCCTCCATGCTGACTTGTGTGCCTGTGTGCAGAGAAGAAACACTCTGGGGCTGGGAACAAATCTGCAGTAAAAATATCTCAGTGTTGCAGAAAAAAATGAAATTCAAGCAGAAAGTTTTGGTTTTGGACATGTGAACTTTCTGTCAATAAAGCTTTTTGCTGAAGGATCTGCACACAAAACCTCCTGTGTTCAACCTCAGAGAAGTCAGAGTGTCAAAGCAAGAGGAAAAGATGTCCCTGACAGCATTCTTATATGGCAAGTTTAAAGTTCAATTACATTAGGAATAGAAAACAGAGACTCAATGTGCCTTACAGAGAAACCTCAAAGTGAAGAAAGGATGCTTGCTCACCAAACTTTGTAACACAGGCTGTGCTTCATCAGCCCAGAAGAGAAAAACAGACTTCTTATCCAAAGTCATCACCGACAGCGCATCAAGTTGTTGCTTCTGCCACAGGAATTCCTGGTTCCAAACAGGGAGGCCGGATTTGCCATCTACCACCACCACCTCAAGGCAGGGGAGAGATTTAGCATTAACGGGTGTCCAGGTGTGGGTGTACAGAGAGCTTCCTTAAAGTGGCATGGCCTGTCCTGTTCCTTTTCATGCCTGTGGCCACACAGTGATGAGTGTCAGCCACAAAAATGGGAAGAGCAAGGAGGAGAGAATGACTGTCCCTTTCTACCCAACCTCCCTCACTCCTATGCTGCCATTGTCCTCCTTGCCTTCACTTGTTTTACCTTTTTGTTCCCATTTCCAGTGTGTGCTTGGAGCATGAAGTCCAGAGTTTGGTCAGCACCGAAGTAACCTGGTACAGGCTGGCTGCAAATTTGGAAAAGAAACACTCAGCCTCATGGCAGAAAAACAAGGATTTCAGATGGAGGCAGAACGGTTGCTTTCGTCCTACATTCTGCCTTTTAAAAAGGCAGGATTTGCCATGCTACATAAGATCTTTCATCCACTCAGAACTGTTCTGACTGTCAGGAACCACTTGATGGTGGATTAGGAAAATGAAAAATGATCAACCAGCCCATGGTGCTTGTTAGTCATTCTTCAGAGT
>NW_010164920.1:4323-21251 GCF_000695765.1 Mesitornis unicolor | reverse complement strand
TTGTGTTCTTTGTTAAGACGGCACATGCTTCTGGGGGGGGGGGGGAGGGGCACATCCCTTGCTGAGCTCTGTAGACATCTGTTTATCACCCTGTGATATGACTCTAATTTTCTTTTCTTAGCATGAGCACCTGTACAGTTTTGCAATGGTCATAAAGAATTACCCAGTCCATTCAAAATGTACTGGCAGATGTGACCTCCTGTTGAAAGTGTGTTTCCCTGGCTGCCTTAGCTGTGTGAAATGGCTCTTAATATATCCACTATTAATGTCAGCCCATGATTCTTTGTTTTCTTACTACTGGTGGTTTTACAAGCCTTTTCATAATCTTCAGCAGTTTAAATGAAGTCCCCTCTCATCCTCTGTCTTCTGGTTGTCATAACACTACTATTTGAATATCTCTCATTGTACCTGTTTTCTAACCATCGTCCTTGCCTTTGGCTTTCTGAGTCTTATCTCTGTCTTCCTTAAATTCGCCACAGCTAGACACAAGGTTCTAAATAAGCACAAACGATTCCTCAAAATTCACAGAACCAGAGCTTATGGCAAGGCAGGATCATCAGAATATGTCCTCCATCCTCTTGTTTATGACAGACTGCTGCATTTCACCCAACTAATGAAGTATCAGTAGGCTGACTTTGACCAGATCTACCAGCCATGAGGCTTGCTACAGAAATACAAAGATGAGATGAATTCATCACTTCTCGTGACGGTCAGGTCTAATGATTAATCTCATCCAAAGAAACATGCCTGCATTTTCATTTTCTTGAACATGAATGGCTTTCACTCCAAGGCACTTGTTCTTGCTACAGCAAGATTAAAATGGGCGTTAGCTCCCATTACTTACACATGCTTATGAACTCACCTCTGAGGCTTCTCTTTGATCATAAATACCCACTGACTTAAATCTTCCATGCTGAAGCACTTTTTTCCAGCCATTTTCTCCATTTTTTTCCAGCTTCCCCTTTATAATATGCATACCAGAATGGCTCCTGAACAGCAATGTCACGGTACAGCAGTGGCTTGACCATTTATACTTACTGCATCAAACAACGTCATTCACTTTACAGACACCTTTGGCAACCAAACCCAATGCTTTCAAGGCAGTATTGTGGGACACTCCCACAGCTTGAAATCTCTCCAGTAGCAAAAGGGAAAAGTAGGTAGTTCTATCCTAAAGGCATCAACTTAAAATCTCTCCCAAAGTGCCTCTTCTCGTGTCCCTTATGGGTTACAGTTAGTGACAGATTCCAAAAACTGAATGCAGGCAGGCCTATGTATTTTAGATGCTACCAATCAACTGGAAAATCCCCTAGGCACTTTCTCAAATGAACCAGAAGGCTAGTAATTATTCCTGCCCAACAGTAATCCCCTCAGCAACCTGCTATTAATCCTCTCTCATCTGAAACATCCATTTACAACACAATTTTCAACTGCTTACTCAATTTCATGGTCTCTGAACTTCGCCCTTGTTTTATGACTACTGATCCTCCCTTATGGTTTTCCAGGGATCTTGTCAAAAGCTATCTGGAAATGCAGCACATCTGCAGCAGTCAAGTTGGTTGTCTCAGAGACTGTTCCCAAAGAGCTGGATTCAGTTTGCCTGGCTGGAGTGGTGTGCTTGTAGTGGGTTTACCCAAGAAAAGAGGAGCTCAGCTGGCTCTGTAAGCTTTGTCAGATGAGGAACTGGGTTTGTTTGCCTATCTGGTAACTCCCCCGAGCTGAATTTGTCCCCCAGCCTGTGTTCCTTAAGCAGAACTTCTTTAAGTCCTAAAAAACCCCAGACCTCTTAAATAAATGCTTGGCCACAATATATTCAGTCTAACATATTTCATCTCTCTTAACTCCAAGAAAATAGGCAGTCCAGGACTTTAGGTCAGCAGCCTTGAACAAGAATTGTTTTCATTATTTTTCAATGCCTATCTGGCAGGTGCTGTACATGTGTTGTACTCTGTCCCCTGGGAGGTTACAGAGCCAGAAGAAACAGGGCTGGCATGCAGCAACCTGGAATACTAGCTGCCCAGAGTGGCTGTGGAGTCTCCATCCTTTGCGACATTTAAAACCTGACAGCACACAGCCCTGAGCAACCTGCTCTAGCTGAGCCTGCTTGAGCAGGTAGGTTGGACTAGGCAGTCTCCAGAGGTGTCTTCCAACCTCAACCATACTGTGATTAACAGGTAATGCACTTTTCAAGCCTTCTTAGTTTGAACCCATAGAAATTTTCCATAGAAATTAGTGGGTCCATTTAGAAATTTCTTGTGTATAACTGATTTTACAGCATCTATGAACTGGCTTTGCTTAGTCAGTGCACATTTACCCTTTGAACTAGACCCTAAAAATATGCAGAAGTCTGCAGGCTCGGCCCAAAACACTTTTAGTCCATCCCCTTTCCCCACAGCAAGATCAACTAGCCACAAATTATTCCTAAAGCCATTGCTTATGTCACCCGTCAGCCCTCAAGAATCTGGACATTATCTGAATATCAAACCTAGCTGAGCACAATTTTTTTTGCTTAATGAAGTTCCAGTGCCTTCTTCCTCTAGATGCTCTTGACAGTCAGGTGACACTGAGCTGAGAGCTGCTTTCTTTCCTCCACATAGCAGAGCAAGCAATTTGTTTCCCACACAATTTCCCTCAACTGTGCCCAACTGCCCTTTGCAAATATTTAATACTGGGCAAACTGAAACTGCTGGTTATTATCAACCCATGAGATCTGGCAAATTACTTCACTTCCATGTGTGAAATTAGAGGACGAGCAGTATTATTTTAAGGTTTACATTTAGTATAGATGGTGTGCTGACTGCCATCAGAGCGCTCATTTTCAGCTTTCAAGGAACATTAAGATCTGTGGGCCATACTCAAGACACCTTCTCTAAATACTTAACATTGCTAATGCAACTGCTTCTCTCCAGTGAGCTGGCAAGTGGCAGCCTTGCACAGCAGATGGACTGAATCACACACTAGCAACCTCCTGAATTCCAATGCCACAGCAGTCATGACATCAATGTTGGGTACCTGAGTCAACTCCCATTGTGATTTGTGATCACTCACCAGCACACAGCTCAGGTTTCCAGCCTTCTGTTCCTTGCTCCCCCCACCCCAGCCCTCCTCACTTGATCAGTGATGCATTTGCACACCTCCAATTCCTAGACTTCTCTGCAAACATGGAGAATTCTTCTCAATTGTTTTCTAAGAAGCACATGTGCTTAAAAGTGAAAGCCAGGAAATGGTACAGGAAGAACTAGGACAGAAAAATGTTCCCAGTATGTAACCTGCTGATGTTCTGCAGTTCCAGGGTCCAGTGGGGCTCCAGGTCCTGTCCCCGCAGTAGGATCAAGCTGTCTTTGGTTGTGATCAGCAGGTTGCTGCAGTTTGTGTCAGATGACTTCATTGTCTGCAGGAAGTCAACACCCCCACTGGGACAAAGGGAAAGCAGAGAGGAGATTCTGAGGCTTGTATCTGCACATCTCAGCACTAGCTACCTGGCAATTCATCCTACCTAAGATTTGAACTGTTCTTGGAGAGGCCCATCTTTTCCCCTAGCTTCCTGTGAGGGTTCCTCAGTTAAGTCTCTTCCGAATATCTTGAGTTACTACAGAAAGCATAGAGTGTGGGGTTTCACATTTTCTCCCTCCCTTTATTTCTATCCAGGCTGACTGTGATCACAATTTGGCAGCGAAGAAGGAGATGAGAAATCCAGGCCTACAGTGCTGTACACAGACTGAGCTTCTGAGCTTCCCAAAGGGACTCCATTAGCAGGAAACACTTTTTTTTTTAATTTTTTTTTTTTTTAATCCAGGTATGCATAAGGGGTGGAAGAAAGGAACATGGGACAGCAGAAGCAAAGATTTCCCTTTTACCATACTCTGCACTTCTTTTGCTAGGACAACAACAGGACAGAGAGGAATAATGGGTTCTCCAGAGTACAGTCATCAACTGGGCAATGAAAAGGACAGTACTGAATTAGGAGGGACCATCTCCAGGACCATTAAGAAGTACCCACCCTCCCCATGCTCTCCCAGCAGAAGCAAGATGATGAGTCCATCTCCTACCTGTAAATGTCAATGAGCTCTGACAGGTTGACAGATCTGCGCTTTTCCCACTCTGGCTCCTCCTGCTGCAGCATTGCAGGAAAGCTGTCCCGGTTTCTGGCTTGGGTAAAGATATCTCTCAGGGCAACTGCTTGAACATTACCTGCCAGGAAGAGTAAATATGAAGAGTCCTGCCTGTGAAAGTTAACTCTCTAGTAGCACAGAAGGTCCTTGGGACCACTGTGTTTGTGGCAGAAGGCAAAGAAATGCCCAGAGCTGGAACTTCCCTGGCATGTTGTGCCTTTGGGAAACTCCAAGGTATTCCAGGCTAGCAGGCTCCTGCACTTTTCCACACCATGGCAGTGAGACTTGTTGCTATGTCCTCTACTCCTAGCTTTTACAGTAGAAGGAGTGGTAGACATATCCCAGGGATGCTCTGGGCCATTTTAGGTAAAATGAACGCTTTCTCAGTAAGGTGAAGTGCTAGAAAGTTAAGGTGCACATTACCAAAACCAAACAGGATGTAGATGGCTCCCTGGCTGGTGATGTGGACTTGGGGGCCAATCACTTTCCCTTCTCCATTGGTGCTGTACTTCACAGGCCCACCCAAAGCAGTCCCAGTCTTCCCTGACACCAAGATGAAAAACACATCAGGCTGCAAAGAGAGAGAGGTAGAGATTTTTAGCAGTGCTTTCATGCACTTGTGCTCTCAGTATCTTCACTGATCCTCACAGCATGAAGGTCCACTGCTCTTTCCCCCCACAGCAAGGTCTAGCTAGTGGTCTCTTTCTCTTTGCTCAGTCTGGCTTCCTGGGAGTCTTACATTCATGCTTTTCTCTTGACTGCTAATGCATCAAAGACAGAAGGGACTTCAAAAACCTAAACTCCTCTAATAACATTAATACTAGAATTGTGGGGAAGGATGAGCATAGAGGAACTCTGCATCTGAATTAATCACATAAGTATTTCTTTCTTTTGGATAAGCTGAAGGCTCCTTTCTCCAGAGACCTATCTCAACATGGCTCCCTACACTGCTGCTAAACACTCACTTCAAGCCAAGCATTCACTGAACAGAAACAGATGATTCTCAAGTCTCAGTCATGGGTAAATAATGACCTTTCTGTTCATTCCCTGCTGACAAGAAATGCAGGTATTGTCATTATTGCTTGATCTCACTGCTATGACCTATTGAAAGAAAAAAGGGTCCTTTTCAGGGAAATCAAAGGAAACAAAAATTAGGGGTTCTTGCAGCTCCTGTTAAAGCTATTCCACACCAGGCACCCTGTTCTTCCTCTAGATTGTCAAGGGCCTTTCAGACCTTGAGCAGATATATGCTGTACCTGTGTCTCTTTGAGGCCCAGAACAACAATATCCCTAATCCCATCTCCATCTACATCTGGAAGAGTTGCAGCCGGTGCAGCCAGGATCCCACTTGAAAGGTGGATGGAGTTCAGTGTCCAGATGGTCTTGCCTGTTGGAAGAGCAGGATGAAAGAAGCCTGCAGCACTTGGGGAACCAGTGGGCATCCCCAGAGGATTCCACAAAACTTTCTTGAAGGAGAGAGCAACAGAGGTTGTTTCCACTGTTATCTGAGAAAAGACAAGCCTACAAACCGGGGCAAGCTGCATAGGGAAGCAAAGTTCTTCCCCCACCACTTCTTCAGATTGGCTTCGAGTCATCCCTCAAGTCTTGCTGTGCATCTCTCTAGAAACACTTTCTGAAATAGCAGAGAATATCTGAGGTTCACTCTTGGAAGGAGAACCTACAGGAGAGTGCTGCTTTGCAAGACAGTAGTTGTTTCCTCAGTCAGGAGTAAAGCCTGTAGGTAGATGCCAGGAAAGGGAACAGATGGGCAGTTCTGATATTCAAAGTGCAAATCTGTGTCTCAGTTAAATTCCCAGCAGTAAATAGCCACTCCAGCATGGCATGCTCACTCCACCTCAGGGTGAAAGCATGTTAGCAGACACGATGTCAAATGGTTTGGTAGGACAGCATGGACTCAGCTGGAAACTCAGTAAAACCTGATTTGCAAACTGGCAAATGAACTTAAACACCCCCCAAAAAAAGCAAAATCAAACTCAGTGCTTTTACTTCTTCATGATTCTTTTGCCAACACTTCTGCTTTTTCAATCAGAGTTTAAAAATGCTTTTCTGCTGCTAATGCTGTGTAGAATAGTGTTTGCCTCTGCACGACAAAGGAAACCAAAGGCCAGACCTGCAAACCCTTATGCACATTACTACTACTGCTACATTACTACTACTGCTACTACACACAACACTACTAGTAAAAAGAGACAGGTTCCAGGCCATGAAAACACTGTGCAAGTAATCTGGTCCCTAAAAGTTAAGTGTCACTGCTCACTGACAGGATATGAAACTTAAACCCAAGGTTTCTTGTACCTATCCATTCTCTGTTGATACTAAAATCATCCCTATACCTACCTATGAATATTTCTGCCAGTGAATTAGTGTGGTAGAAAAAACAGCAATCAGAGAATGGAGATACACATGATCAAGTGATTAAAAATGCAATATTCACTCACATCTAATCAATTCTTCTACAGGCTTAATTTCTCTGGAAGGTAGCATATGTCCTTACATAACTTCTTCAAGAATGGTGTTCAGCTTTTCAGTGCTTTTAGGTAGGTGTGAGTCGTACTAACAGCTCAATACTGATGAGAACATACCTTAACATATCCTTTATGTCATAGGGGTGCTACAGGTTAAGATGAACACTCAGAAATGTTCTGAGATGGTAAGATGAAGATGCTGCCACAGAGCAGCAATGGTTTGGATTCTCTCTTACCCTGGGTAACTAGAAACTCCTTAGTGTTTTGACCCTTTCCTGTGTGTCACTAGACAACAACCACCATGAAGTGCCAGCACTGAATCATTTATTATTAGCCCTTTAAAGAAAACATAAAAGCAGTAGCATATTTCTAATACACTGGTAGTTGACTTTACCTGTGGAGGCACTGAGAAGGCTGAGGAATTTTGATGTTCCTGTAACAAGGCAGACAGGCTCTGCAGGTGACCGCAGTGACAGCCCTTTGCACTGCACACTCTGAGTCTCCTCTGGAAGCTGGATGGACCACAGGGTGCTGCCATTCATACCAGAAAGCGCCACCACAGTTACAGAGGGCCTAGAGACACCTGGAAGAGGCAGGAGAGAAAGTGTGAAATCATTTGGCATCAAGAGGCTATGTCCACACTGCCTTTGGTCTCTGTGTTTGAGTTCAAGCTCTAGGTCCTGGAGCTGAGTGGCTCAAATCAGCCACATCCACACTGCCTGAAAGCAAAGGTCAAATCCCACCCCATGGCTAAGCAGAGCCTAAGAGCAATCTCCAGATAAGCTGGGCTGTCAGTCAACAGCACAGACAACCACAAAGGTTGGACCTGAGCTCACAGCAAGAAATGTGGTCTGCTGGGCGCAGAAGAACCAAGATCTTGGGGGTAACCTGCTTAACTGTGTTGAATTGCCTGTCTGAAATGTGCTGCTGTCAAACCAGACTGATCCTTCTGATCTCTTATCCCTCAAGATACTGACAGGAAGCCTTAAGTGATTCTCAAGCCAGATGTCACCTCATTTGGAAGTCCTGAGCTGTCTGTAATTCTAGGGCAGCAGAAGGCGATTGGCTATCAGAGAGCTTTTTTTCTTTGTTTTCCAAGTAAGTTTTATTGTCGTGGAGAGCACAGTGAACCCAACCAATTGGTGCAACTCAGGAGTCTTTTCCTAATTCACCAGTTAGCACAAAATAATTGTGAGAAAAAGTGCTCTATGCTGTTTCAATTGACTGTTGACTGTGATTCCAAACCTGAGCAACTTTTAGTTCAGCTTGCCCTCAGACATAATTGTGGTTACTGTAATCTCCACCTGGTACACTCATATCACAATGTAATATGAACTCCTGTACATTGCAAGATAACAACAGTCCCAGTTGACTCCTGTCTTACTGGCAAAACAATATGTGACCTGACTACATGAAGGGCCCATCTGGGCCACTGGCTAAAACCAAGTCTGAGCCCACTCTAAATCAAACTCAGTCTTTCCTCAAACTGAAAATCACCTGGCTTATGCTAGGGAGTTGCCCCAGCCCAAGTCCTCCTCATTGGCTTGGCAAGGATAAAGAACAGCTAACTCCTGAATGCAGCTCACAGCTGTTGTGTGTACAAGCTAGAGAAACAGCTAACAATGTCATAGCTTACTCCATCAGGTACCTATCTCAAGCTTATCTCTGCTGGACACCGCATGAATGCTCCAAGCACAAGCTACAGCGGGGGTGATACCCAGATATAAGGGTTTAGGGTTGTGACATGTTTACATCTGCTTTAGTGCTTGCTTTTTGTCTTCCAGCATAGCTATAGCCCAGGATGGAGCTAGATAGGATTAGTTCCATTCAAAGCACGCTGAGGACTGTATATATGAAAGATAAATACAATGCAATGGCAAAATAGAGAACACAAGGATAACCTCTACAAACTGAATGCAGCCTTTATGTCAATAGTATCTCTCTCTCGCTTTCTTTTTTAACTTAATCTAAAATTTTCTTGCTGCTCATAGATTTATTTCTATAGGACTTGCTGTGATATACTGAGGGCCTTGCTTAGGCTTTTCCCTACATTCTAACTATTTTTATTACCCTGCTCTTTGGAGAACCAAGGCATTTTGCTCCCACAAGAGTTCTGTGCAATGAATGCTTGCTCCCTGGATATGACTTTGAGACTGAACAGATTCATGAAATCTCAGGTGATGCTAAGCTGGGCAGACACAGTATGGCAGGCAGCTGGGAACCTCCAGGACTTCAGAAGCCCAGTGCAATAGGATGCTACTGGACTTGGCAGCCTCTGTGTAACAGTGGCCAGTATCAGCAGGCTACTGCTATGTTACCTGAGGGGTGTGAAGGTTAACAGAGAAAGCAAAAGGAGCCAGGAGGAAGAAACTGAGGGATACCTGCTAAAGAGCCAGGCACAGTAGCTTCCCCACCATCAGCCAGACTATTATCTGTGAATTACCAACAATTTGGAGCCTTAAGGATATGAAATGACCAGGAGAAAAGGGCAGTAAGGTGAGGGTGTTTCCTGCAACAATGACCTACAGCTGCTCTAAAAAAATCCATAATGCTCCCTGTTGGCAAGCAACCGGCTAGATCAGAAGAACCAGAGCTCTCCAACAGTCAGCTCTGCCATCACTGTTCCTGTCACCAACTACCCTTGGTAATGACCGGGACATTGGACAACAGATCAGGAAAGAGCCCAGACTCTACCACTGAACCTCATCTGTGACCTCTGTCAAGCAGCTTCCACCTTTGTGCCTGTAACATGAAGGTAGTTAGACTGAGCTCTTTTGTGAAGGGCTCTGAGAGATAACAAGATTGGGGAAAAAAAAACACCTTATTTTCAATTGCTATTTGTAGAGTAATGCTTTCTGATCACTTTATCTCTGCCCCCAAACTAAGTGTGCACAAATACAGGACAAAGAGGTGGACTTGTCCCAAGATGAGATAAAGGGAAATAGTTGATCCAGCAGCTATGGGAGCACAGGTTTGTTATTAGCAGCATGACAAAGCACAGGCACAGCACACCAACCATTTTAAGGAACTCTGAAAAGAGCAATGCAGTGAATTTGCAGTGGCAGAACTCTCCCCACACATAAGACAAACATACAAAGGTCTGTACCGACAAATACAGAAAGAAGAATGGAAAGGAGCTGCTGTGCTTACCCTTGACGCTAGCATTCATCAAGGCAGTGAAGGCAATGAGGATGTCAGGTAGACCATCACCATTCACATCACACAGCTCCAGTGGGGATAACACACCACCTGCAACATCACAGAGAATCACTGCACTGTTGTTAAAAAGGCCACCCAGCCCATTTTCCACACTGGGAGAGGAGGACAGGAGGACTGGCCCAGGAAAGAGACTCGTGGACAGCCAAGCCTCAGAGTCTGCTAGGGAATCACCAATGCCAAGCAGCTCCCACCACTGCATGGAAAGGCAGACACATAGCAACTAGGAAAGGAAAGGGGAAAATGGAAGAGCTAACAGAAAAGATGTCTGCTTCCCACTTAATGTTCTGAGGTGATGTGGTAGCCACATATATCACAAAGGCTGAGATTTGGAAGCCAGGAGCAGAAAGCAAGGAGGGAGAGACATATCTAGATCTGGCAGAAATTATTCACAAACCACTCTTACTTTACTGCAGAAGTCAGAATAGAAGATACTTTAGAAATGTGGACCATACAGGATGACCAAATGCTCATTTATGGATTCAAGCAGGAGAAGACGACAAAAGAAATAAGGTTAGTTAAGCCAGCTAGGAGACACAGAGACTTCTATCCCTCTACTCCCAAATACACCCACACACTTCAGCATGGAGGTGCTGGTGAAACCCAGGATGCAGAGAGGGAGGCACTACATTTTAAAGTGTGCCGGGCCATCTCCATCTGGAACAGAGTGCACCATCCAGACTAAAAGGCAGGATGGGAGACAAGTCAAAATGGTTTTTGGTGTTGGCAGAAACGAGATTTTGTGGCACAGTTATCTACTGATGCCAGATTTCACAGGCCTCAGCTTAAAGATTGAGTAGGACACAGCCGCCTGTGTTACCTTGGAGCATCTGCAGTGGTGAGGAAGGGCCTCTGCTCCGACCTGGATCTCCCAGATAGGTCTCTCCCGCCGATGCCCAGCCTGGGAGCTGCCACCTCCCCCACGCCAGATGCAGTCCCTGGGGCTTTCTCACCTGCTCCCTGACCTAGGTTGCGGTTCCAGGTGTTATGCAAGTCTCTAGGGGGACAGGGAATTAGAAATGCGCACACCAACACAAGAATCATCGAGACCACCACAGTAAGCAAAAAGATTGCTGTGCGCAGGTATGGCATGAGGGAGGGAGCAGCCTTCTGCTCCAAACTCCCAGCTGTTTCTGCAGGATAACCCTCAGGTGCGCTCTCTGATGTGTGCTGCTTTGTCATCCCAACCTCCACATCAGAGTCAGGGTCCTGCACCTCCTCAGGAGGGCTCTTCCCGTTCTTGACCCCCCCGTTCTTCTGGATGTTGAGTACCAGGTCATCTTCACTTTCATCACTGTCAGCCTGAGTGAGGGGATCGTATTCCCCAAGGTCCGGGCTCTTCTTTCCTGAGGAAAGAGATAGAGAGACACAATAAAGCATGAGTTCCTCACTTTTTCAGGATCTCAGTGAAGAAAAGGCTGCAGTGGAGAGTGATGCAGAAGGGAAAACAGCACAGTCTGCATTTTGTGTGGCTCCAAGTGAAAGGTGTGAGACAAAAGACAGGGTCTGTCCATGTTTCAGAGTAGCAGCTGCAGGAAAAAAGATGCTGACAGTTTATTTCTCCAAGATAAAGGTGTATATATATAGTATCTACACACACACACACACACACACATACGTATGTGTATATGTATGTATATATATGGAATTCATGGCTGGTTTAATTCTAATACTTTCCTGTTTGGTAATGAGACACACTGACATGAAGGCATGCTTAATGGTCTGAGTACGTAAACCGCAGCATTCTCTTGACTTCAGACTCTGAACTCCTTTAGCGTTTGCCAGCCTCTAATCTCAACACAGATCCTTTTCTCTTGCAGTCTGTATTCTCTGAGGGGGCCTCCCTCTGCAGCTCATTTTTCCCCTGCTCCTCCTGCCTGGTCCAAGCAGCACTGCTGCCTTCTAGGTTGCCACATCTGCAGTCCTGCTTCATGAGGGAGAGAAGGAACAGAGTACCTCACAGTTTCCCTGCAGTGCTGGTAAAAATGGATATCAATTCCCTGACAAGGAGGGCAAAGTCATTTTGCCCTTTTGGCCCAGTAACACGCTGGTCTCTGAAGCAATCAAGGCTGCTCCTCTAACACACCACCTTCTCCACATAGCTCAGCACTGCGAGAGAGTGTGCTCCAGCCCCTGCAGTAAGAAACCACAGTGCTCTTGCTCTGTTCTCACTCCCACCAGAGCTGACAGCTTGTGCTTGGCCTTGCCAGAACAGGGAACTTGGTACTGATGCCTTCAGGTGGTGGTACAAGAAAGTAGCTTAGCTTTAGGTGTCTTCCCCCCAGATGCCTGGCACATGGACGATCTCTCCCCTCAAGCCCTAGACAGCCACAGTGAGTATGATGAGGGCAGGTGCAGAGCCCAGTTGTACACGCTGGCGTAAGGCCAGGGCCATCTGTTTATGGGGGCAGGCAGGATAACACAGACTCGCTGCCCTGAGCTACGAGTGGAGGATCACGTCTCAGGGAGCTGCCCTGCGCCACCAGGCTGGGCATGGAGCCACGGCTACTGCTCCAATGATTGCAGGGCCTCAGTCTGTTTCTCTCTCTCTCCTATTCCTAGGTGGAATTTTGCTGTCCCAAATATCTGCCTCATTTCCCTTTGCCTAAAGCTGACCCGAGACAGGAGCTAACTTGTGTCTGAAGATGCCTGAAGTAATACATGCAAGGCATAAATAACAAGGAAAAATACACAAGCTGCAACCACTCTCAGACACTAAGATGACGGAAAGGCTTTACAGAGCGGAAATTCAAGGGCTTTCATGGTTATTCTTCTGCATAAGATAATACACCTTACTTCTGGTTTCCCTACTGAAGGCAGACTCACAGTTACAGACATACTGTAATATCTAGTTAAGTGCAATACACCAGAATCTATTTTGCAGCACATGGATCTCATTTCTTGTCCTGCAAAAGGACCTTCACTTCCCCTTCCTGTACCACTTATAGCTGGTATTTCAGTATCAATTTCAGGATTTAAGAAAAACTGTCAATCCCACTGAGGACCAAATGCCCCACACTAAGTAGAGCAGCCAGGACAACCAACCCACAATGAACAGAGGGAAATAAAGATATCCAACAAGATCAATTATCTAAATCAAACCCTTCCTTTCTGAACTATGGGTTTCTACAAAAGACTCACATCAAAACAATCTGGTGCATATACACACTCCAAAAAGCTGTGCCGTGCAGAGGCAGAGCACCCAGCTTAAAGACACTACATTCCTATGGGATAGTCCAGTGTATCTGTGTGAGACACTGCATTGTTTCACACAGATCTGCCCTAAACATGTCTTCAAAGTATGGGCTTTTCAGTAAGTCTTTATAACCTTGGCTCCATCCTGTAAGCAGCACAGAAGGCCACCAACCTTGGTGGCACACAGCTCTCTGCTCAGAGACTGCAATGGCAGCGCAGTGTGAATTTCTCAGATGTCCATACAGTAGGTTGTGCTGACAAGCTGCTGAAAGAGTACTCAGTGAAAACAACAAATTCCAGAGAGGGCTCGCCGGCAGGGTTATTTGCAGATTCTCTCTACAGATCCAGATGTGCCAGTTCAAGCCAGGTCAGAGTGGTATGAAAAGCAAATGCTGCTAGCCCAAGAGTAAATGGTATTTAGCCTGGGAAGTCAAAGTCAGACAGTTATGTTAACCACACTGCTCCCAGTTTTGGAAACTGGTGTGCTTTGAGTAAAACGACCCAACAGCATACTAACACTTCAGATAGACTATGATTTCTTTAATAATTTTAATTCCAGACAGTCAATCCAGAAGATTGAAACCTGCTGTTCAACCTTGGGGCGACTAAAAGCATTGACAGGAATGAGCTTTATCTGGAGCAGTTTTGTTCTGGAACTCTAGGAGACTATGGGTCACCCCATACTTGAACTGGCTGGGACTGAGATGTCAGGAGCATCAGCAGTGGTGTCAACCATGACAGACAACCTGCAACAAGAACACCTTTTCTGCTGAGAACCACGTCAGAATCCCAGTCCACTGATCAGAGCCTACAAAACAGCTACTACACAATAATGATTTACAGCTTTTGGTGATCTACATAGGAAAGGATCCATTGAGTTATGGGAGAGCTATAAAGCAGAGAGCTGCTCACTAATTTCATGTCTAAGCCCGAACAGGAACTAGAAACTGGAATTCCTTCTCCCTGTCTTTCCTCAAAAGGTTAGTTGGCACTCTCACAAAGCACAGCCACTCAGTATAGTCAGGCATAAAATGTCCTGCTGATTTTTTTAAGCCAAAAGATGGGAAGACATTGCCCTTTAACAATGGCTGTTTGAGCACTTACCTAGCACATGGCAAACCTAATTGCATACCTACTCTCAGAGGATTCAAACGCTCAAATTCCACTGTTGAGAAAGAGCCTTAACAAGTGATTTGTAGGTGTTTTGGGAATGTGTCTGGAGGGCTGGTGAGAGCGTGCTCAAGTCCAGCCTCCCAAGGCTGTTCTGCAGTGCAGAGAATATGCAACTCATGATTCACCTGGCTGGCAAGAGAGCAGAAAGAAGATGACTCCTCATCTGAGTTTTAAGTCACTTGCGGTGGGAAGGAGGGATACCACACCTGGCTTCCACTAATCACTCCCAAATGATTGTTCAACAGAAGAGCATACATAGACATATACAGCAATACAGAATGTGTGAAAACAAGGGCAGTCTCACACCATTCAGAGAATTATGATTTATTGATAAGTGCTCCAGAAGTAAAATTCTGTCCTTTCTGCTCAACAACAAGGCTCAGGCTGGGGGATGACAGTTTGTCCATCAAGAGAAAGCTAAAACTGTCTCTGTTGCAAGTGATCAGCTGCCAGAAAATCCAATACTCCCATTAAGTTTTCAGCTTTCCATTGTAGAAGTAGAAATGCTAGGACGTGAGTTGGCCTCTTGGGCAAACTCCCACCCTACCTCCTGAAATTATAAATCACTGCGTAACCTTCATGAAGAGTTAGTCCCTGTGTTGAAGAGAACAGACTCCAGATCCACCTTGGGCAGTTCTGTGACCTTATGTATGTAACAAGATGTGAATGGTACAGACCTGTAATCTGTCTTTTACATAGCATCTCTAAGTGTATATAAACCTTGCATCCACTTTACAGGGACAGAGTTCATATCAACAGAGTCAGTTTCTCTGCTGCTCTGTTTTCTTTCCTACAGATAAAGTAAATAAACTGCTTCATTCTAACCTGCTATAAATTGTATTCTGTTTTTTCCCATGGTACTGGTGATAAAATAGAGGTTCCCACTCAGTGGTCTGTGGTTACAATCAATCTGAGGAACTGTTGCTTGTGGTCTGTGGCTAAGTTACTGGTCATGTCACCCTGGAAATTTATTATTTTTTTTTTGCCAGTGGAAGAAAAAGCAAACACTAAAGAGGTTTTCAAATGCTCCAAACTTACAGACTTTCAAGAGCTGTTGGACTCTACACTGCACATTATGACTTTGAAAATCCCCAGTGCATTTTCCTAATAGTATTTTTTGCATAGGCAGTTCTTGCAACTCTTGCAGCAGAAGAATGGGACCTCTCATAAAAGGAAAGATGAACCATGTGATCATGATTTGGCAAGGAGACATCTGTGAGGTGATGTGTGCTGGAATCAGGTCCCACTCATAATGAAATACTCATTTTCTAGTATTGATAGCTTGAGAGAAATTAATTATAATCTCTTTTTTCTGTTTTTGACTTACTGGGAAGGCTTTTCTTTGCACTCACTTTGGAGTGAAAAGTGCAAATCTTGGACTTTAGATTAGTACACTTTTCAGTGCGTTATTCTAATGATGACATACTGCTTCCAGTACTCTTTGTACTCAATTCATGTTCTGTTTTTTCCCCGCTGGCAGTTGGCAGGCACCAGTCACAGGGTGACAGACATATCTCTAAGCCTGTGGGGAGATAAGTTGCCACATATTGATGTAATTAATTTAATGAGATGCAGGAGGAACAAAATGGCTAGAACAATAGGCTTTCCGCTTTCTCATTGCTGTTGAAAGCTGCATTTTCTAAGAGTTAACCACACAAACAAGGTACAATATACACAATTTAACCTAAGGACTGATGCAAGAACTGTTTTCTTAACTGCAGTTGCAAGGCCTGTGCTCTTTTCCACACCAGTGCCTCCCAACAGCAGATATCAAATGGATCACACTGGTTCCAAAGGTCCTGAAGGAGATCTGTAATTGTTATCGTACAGTTCCCCAGTGGTCACACCCCAATACACATACTTATACCCACCAATTAGCACTTTTTCTAAATAAACTTCAGGTAAAATGTATTCCTTCCCATTTAGACAAATATATATAAATATATAACCAGAAACAAACGGACTTACAAACAAAACTTCTTTGAATGAGATCCAACAGGGACTACATAAACAAAAAAATAACTCGTCGTATGGGTTACTAAAAGCTGGTGGGAAGGGCCCCAAAGACATTACTGTGATCTTCATGGACCAATAGAGGAGGAAAGTATGACCTACCCACTGAGTGCTGCTTCATAGGCTGGGGCACTGCAGGACCACAACAGTGCATGGCGCTGGGGAGAAGCCCTCCCCCAGCAGTGCACAGTTGGGCCCCATCTCTGTCCCATGGCTGTCCCAAAGGCAAGACATGCTCAGGAGGGGCAATGAGGCATTTTCCCATTGAGTTAATGCAGCCAGGTGCATTGGCACCATCTGCGGTCCAACCAACAGTATCTAGCATTCTCTCAAGATCTGGTTTCACAACATATTTTCATTCCCTTTTAATCTCCTCACTGAAGAGAATGGTTGTTGGACTGCTGCTCACTGCCTTACCTTTGAAAGATCTGGTTCCCTGACATAATGGTCCCTTATGCTTGAATAACCTTTCATCTCACTGCAGATCTCTGGCAGAACAGTATGCAGAGCTGATAGGCAGGCTTTAACCATTTACCTAGGTAATTGCAGTGGCACTCACCAAACCCCTGGCCCAGCTTTTGGGGGTAAAACCCGGCAGGAGTGGATCTGAGAGGAACTAACGCTTTCTAGCAGTGACGGTGGCTGTCTTGAACCCTTTGCCCACTGCTGCGAGGCCTGCGGGACCCGGCGCATCCTCCCACGCAGGCCCGGCGGCTTCTCACAGGGCCGCGGT
>NW_010164920.1:0-4174 GCF_000695765.1 Mesitornis unicolor | reverse complement strand
CAATATCGCTATGGCAACGCTCCCCATCGCTCCGAAGGCAGCAGCAAATGCGCCTTCCCGCCGCCGGGCGCAGACCCGGACGTGGCTTCCCCGGCCCGGCCCGGGTCAGCGCGATACGGGTCGGCGCGACACGGCCCACCGCTCCCCCACTCCCACGGCTGCGAACCCCTTACCCGGCAGCTTCAGCGCCCGGGACAGCACCGTAGCCATACTGGAGAGGAGCAGTGCACATGCGCGCCAACCCCCTCCCTCTCCGCGCCTTCCTGTGGCCTGGTGGGATTTGTAGTTCGGCGGTGTGGGACTCCCCTCGGTGGAGACTGCGTCGCTCCTCGCTGGGACAGAGGCCTCCACCTGGGAGGTGCCGCTCTCCCGCGAGGGCGGCTGCTCGCCTGCATAAACTTGGTATTCCCACCGAAACCGAAGCTCTTCACTAATTCAGTTGCCCTTCGTTTCCTCCATGTTGTTTTAAGAGAGCAGAGACCCATAGTGTGGTGAGGGCCTGTGGCAGGGAGTCGTGACCATGGACAGTCCAGATTTACACAGCCCCTGCTGTGTGCTGGGCGCAGGCTCATGCAAAAATATGGTTGTTGTCTTAAGTGGTTTACACAGAAACTGCCAGTTCTCTAAGTTGTTCTTGGTATAAATATAGACCTTCTTTTTTGGGAAGTTTTTAGTTGGAAGAAATCATATTTGTGGATTTTGTTTTATTTCGCAACATTTTTTTTCACTTAATTACAGCACAGAAGACCTCTAGGGCGTTTTCCAAAGCTGTCCTCGATCTTCACCATAGCCTTCTGAGGTAAGCGAACAAGTGAACTCTCCCTTTCCCATGATGGGGAAGTTAAGCAAGGAGAGTTTTGTGGCTTCCCCAAAGCCACAAGGCTCCAGCTTCCTGATTCCCAGACCCATGCAAGGGCCATCTAACACCAGCACTTCTTCAAGTCATGATTTGTGTGAAAACTCTCAAGACTAGCTCGTTTGTCACAGGAGAGAACAGAGTATTGGCTAAATACATCGAAAGAGAGTCCGGTTGGCTGAAGAACACATCATATGACCTTAGCATCTGCTGCCACTGCTTTCCCTTGTTTCAGGTGCTGCTACTGCAAATAATGTACTTACTCTTTCCTGTTCATGTCTGTCCTGAAACTCCTTAAATAATAATAAAGAGAGAGAAGAAAAGAGACACCAAGTGGTCTAGCTGGTGAAGAGATTTTTTTCAGGTATGACCTGGAAAAAGAGTAGTTCAGATCCAAAACCTCTTGGTACCAGAGTTGTTTTTTTTTTCCATTAAGGCCATCTGGCTTCAGATCAGGGTCTTCCTGAGAACACAGTGTAGTGGTTTACACAGTTGCTCTGTCACCTGATGCCTCTTCCCCACTCAGGGAAGGGGGTTAGGAAAAGGAAGGGAGATTTGTGGGTTGAAATAGAAATATATTTAATGAAAATAATAATAATAATAATACCTGATATTAATAACAATATAATATAAAGTACAGAGTTATACTCAGCCAGTATTATGGAGGAGCAGTTCCTCTTGAGATGTCAGCCATGGAAGAGGGAAGAAGAACGAGCAGGAGGGAGGAAGAGGAAGAAGAGAGAAGAAGGAGCAGGAGGAGCGAAGAGTGTTGCCCCGAGCAAACTCCCCAGTTTACAGTGAATGTGACATTTATGGTATGGAATCATTATTAATTGGTCAGCCTGGGTCATCTGCCCTGGCTTTCGCTCCTCCTAACTTCTGCGCCTGGCCAGCTCAAGACTGGTGAAGATTTTGATCACTATGGCAACCTGCACACCAGAATTAGCTGAAAAGTTATAACAAAGTTTTTATCACTTTGTTCCCATGAAACAGTGTGTTGTAGTCCTTACAGAATTGCAGTTTTTCACAACAGAAAACTGACTCTCAAATTCTGTCCCATAAACCAAGACACACAGCACCTGGGAGGCAGTCCCCAGTGGTGAACTCTGGAGAAGTCATCAGAACAGTTCTTTTCTTTCCTTTCCAGATCTTTCTGAATACAGAGTCTTTCTGTTCCATATGCCATTTCTCCTCCCCCGCTTTAAGATTTAAGGCCAGTGATGATCCTGTAGCTATGTAAATATTTACAGGAGAGATCCTGGGTCCGTTTCAAGTCTCAGCAAAGCCTGCGATACACAGGGACAAGAGCTGTCCAGCAGAGCAGCTCTTTCTAAGAAAATGCTTCTGGCACCAATTAGAGGTGGGAGCAAAGGTATAGCAGAAGACAGCCAGAAGCGGGAACTGGAAAATCTGGTGTCCTCATTTGTGATCTTCTAACATCTGGCGCACGCGCACACACACACACTGCAAGAGCCTATAGTGTTACAATGCTTATATGTTTGCGGTACAGCATGGTCCAACTGGTAATTTCATGCATACCCACAAAAACAGCTCGTTCCCTAAGCCCTGAGATGTCTGTGCAGCTAATGGATAGCAGGGACAAGTGATCTGTAGTGAAAACTGATGCTTTTGAGGAACACATGACTAAGCAAAGTGTTCAGAGTGTGTAATGATTTGCAAAGCATGAGAAATGAAGTTTCCCTTCTCTACATTGTGAATGTAAGCTGATTTGCATATATATTGGACCTGTCAAGGGTACTAATATCAATCAGAAAGCTGTGAAAATAAAACTGAAGTTGCAAATAAATCATTCATTTATGTGAATGTTGCTCTTCATTTTATTTATTTTTTCCAGAGCAGTTTGAAAAAGCCAGATACTGAAAAATGAGATACTTGAGGTTAAGCTTGGAAGTCTGAGAGCTTTGGGTTGGCAGAGTGGTTCTTAAGAAAAATGTTACAAGCCAGAAGCATGAAAATACACACCCATGAGCCCCTTAAAAACCTGTGCAAGCCCTTTCTTCCCACTCTGGCACCTGCTGTCCGTGTAGGGTGAACATCCTGCCTGAGATAAATTTGCTGTGTGCTGCTGGATGCCAGATTTCTGACCTGACCCATGCCCTTTGAAATGCCTGTGTGTGGAGTCACTCTATGGGTGTGCAGTATTCACCTGATCTACACAAACTGTAGTGACATCCAGGGTCCACCTAACAGGGCCAGTGCAGAAGACTTTGCACTTGGCTCAAAAATGGTGGGACACACTGTAAGGAAACCTTTTCAGTGTCACCTCTTTCAGTAACTTCTTACTGTCACTCCACATGAAAGGAGAGGAATTATGTTCTTGAATAGCAGCAGGAACATAATATGTGGAGACAGCTGCCTTGTCCAGAAATCCCAGATAATGCACCCTAGCCTTGCACCCAAGTTGCAGCTCTCTTTTCTTTTTCCCCTCCTTTATTTCTTTCTGGGACAGACACCCCTTTTGGGGTATCCTCCCTTGCAAAAAGTTTGTTCAGTTCTCTTCTGCTTTAGCCACTGGACAAGCCTACACAAAGTGTTCCCCACAAGTGAAAAGTGCTGCCTATTTTGTAGGGTGATTACCCCTGTATGGGTGCCAATCACTTAGTAAAGGATGAGGCTAATGCAAACAAATGGATAATGAGGTTTGGGTTGGTCAGTGTTAACTGATGCAGCCCCACACTCCACTGCCTTTCTTCTTGCCACCTTTCTGCCAGAAATGACAACCTTTTCCAGCCTGCCTGCACAAGAACACCTCTGGTTGCTCCTTGGTACAGAAAGGACCCACATTAAACAATGCTATTGAAGGTCCTCAGGCTGGAGCAGGTCAATTGGACAGAGCTGCATGATGGAGTGATTGCACATGCAGTTCTGCTGTAAGATCAGAGGGGCAATCGCCTCCTGATGAGCTGCTGGGACAGGAGCTATTCTCAGCTGTCCCTTCCTCCAGGTGTCCAGAGGGAAAAAATAACCTGCATCTTTGCACTCCTGTTAGCACTTAAGCTAATGCTTTTACTTGTTCTTCTTGTCTTGCCCTTCTCCTTTGCATGGCTACATGAACAGAGTCAGGAGCAGCTTCTTCTTTCCATGTCAGAGGGCTCACACAGGAGCAGATATGGCCATAAATAGGAAGTGCTTGTTCAAACAACAAAATAAAACGCAATCTAGCAGTGAAGGCAAACAGGAAGAAACAATAAAAGCAAGTAAACACATGCAAAGTGATAATAACATTTCTAGAAGGTGCAAAACAGTCCAAGTTTATCTCCTTATCTCTAATCTTATCTCCTTTTATGAGGAGGTGAC
>NW_010164919.1:0-1488 GCF_000695765.1 Mesitornis unicolor | reverse complement strand
ACCACTCCAGAGTTCCTTGGCTGGTTCTAGCAAGGATGAAGGCAGCAAAAGCAGCACAGGAATAGAAACTATAACCAGAAAATTAAACCAAGTAAGGAAAAGCCTGGTGCCAAGGGGATGCTGTTGCATCTCTGGCTGGAGCCCACGTGAAGGTACAAATACAGCACACCCAGGGCACCCACCAGAGGAAACCGCACATCACTGCTCTCTGTTCCTCGTTATTTCTTGATAACCCATTAATGATCGAGGTTTGTGTTCAGCTGTGCTGCCCCCATGTTTCTGTGTGCAGCACAATCCTCTCCTATGCCACGGACATGGACTCGCAGGCATCTCCAGCTGTGCTGTCCCTCTGCACAAAACTGCTCTCTGATTTCGGGTCTGGCCTTCAGCTCCGCTCTGGAGGCAGCAACCATGAAAACCAATGCAGAGCCCGTCCTCTGACATGATACATAAAACTTGATCACGATTTCTGCTTCTCAGCTGAAACACATGGATCTGATCACTCTTTGGGATGAAATGTGGAAGAAGACAAGTTCCTCATATATAAATTATTTCATGTAGACGTCCAAATGCATATACAGTTATGTTACACATGTGGATTATTATGTTATTTTCTCAAAGCATTTGAGAGATAAAGAATATATTTGAAATTAAGCCCCAATTTACCACACTGTGCCAGTTTAATATATCCATATATATTTAATTAATCATTAATATATTCAATATATATATCCATCAATAGCACTGATCTCAGTGAGGTCAGACTTCTGGGACACACGGTGTCCACGCATGGGGATGTACACGGCCATGGCCCTCCCAGCTGCAGGAGATGGGAAAACGCCTTCGAAGGGAACCTCGTTCAGCGTCTTCCAACTTTGGGAATTTGAAACTTAATCTCCTTTTCACCTTTTCTTTAAAAAAATATACGCGTGGCAGATTGTTTCCCAACACGGCCCCGCGGCGCAGGCGGCTGCTGAGCCAGCAGCGCCGCCTCCAATTACCATTTTTATTGATTATTTTGCTGGGCTCCCTGTATTTTTCTTGCAGCACAGAGAAGGGGGAAAAAGGCAATTTTCAAAAGTTTATAACTCAACTCCACCGCAATGAAACGTCATCTGGGAGACAGAAAAGTGGGGGAAGAAGGACGTTTATGGCAAATCTCCATTGCTGGTGCTTTTTCTTTTCTCTTTACAAATGTCTGCAGAAAACATCAACAGCACAAAGGCTTGCAGGAAAAAAATCACAAAAATGGTACAGTGGAATACACACACACCCCCCCCCACACACACAATCCCCTCTCTTTTTAAGTGCACCTATGTACACACATGTCCTACAGGGGCAGGATAGAGAACTGCGGTTGGGTTCAGATTGGCAAAACCAAGGGGGCAAGTAAGGCATTTAGGGAAACTTACTGCATTCTGTCACCTGTAAAACTTCAGCTGCTTTGGGTTTAATTGACACAAACCTCCAAAGGAAAGGGAAAAAAAA
>NW_010164918.1:4454-4770 GCF_000695765.1 Mesitornis unicolor | reverse complement strand
GGGGGAAACCGAGGCCCCGGGGGGGCGGTGCCAGCCCTGCAGCCCCCCGCCACGCTACCTGTCAGTGCCCTTGGTCTCCTGGAGGCTGCCCTTCTTCCTGCGAGCGGAGAGAGGGGCTGAGCGGTGCCTGGGGACGGCCGTGGGCCTCCTGCACAGCCAGGCCCTGCAGCCCCCCTTGGCCTGCACCCCCTGCCCAGGATGCATCCCTGCCCCCTGGCCTGACCTGCGCATTCTGTGCTGCCAGAGCCGGTTGACGAGCAGGAGCACGAAGACGATGAAGAGGAAGACGACGACGGCCGTGAGGCCAATGAGCCAG
>NW_010164918.1:1530-4431 GCF_000695765.1 Mesitornis unicolor | reverse complement strand
GGCAGGAGCACAGGGACAGAGATGGGGATGGGGATGGCAACGGGGAGGGAGATGCAGATGGAGACAGAAACAGGGATGAGGATGGGAATGAGGATGGGGGCGGGAACAGAGATGAGGATGGGAACCGGCATGAGGATAAGGTTGGGAAGAGGGATGGGGATGGCTTCAGGGAAACCCCATCTTGCAGGGGATGGGAATCCCCCACCGTGTGGCCCAGGGTCCCAACTGTGCCAAGCCCAGCACCTGGGGATGCTGGGGACACTGGGGGCCATTAGCAGGTGCTCATCACCACCCCCACCCCACCATCCCTTGGGTGCTGAGGAAGCCACCCCTGACACAGCCAACCCGTTCCCAGGAGAGCATGGGGGTGTGCAGCACGGTGGAAGCACTGGGGACAGCAGGCACGCACCTCCAAATCTTTCTGCTCTGCCCCCCGCATGATTGCTGCCAGGGCACTGGGACAGACTGGTCCTACCAGGAAGGTCTCCCAGGAGCTGATCCCATGCTCCAGAGTGGGCACAGGCAACCCACCACCCCTCCCCCAACCCAGGGACCCCAGGGCACAGGGGTATGGGGGGGCTGCGGGGGCACCTACCGGCCTGTCCCTGAGCTGTGGGAGCGAGGACGAGCAGGACCAGGAGCAAGAGGGACACTGATGCCTTCGGCATTTTCGGGCAGAGGCTGGGTCACGGCTGGATCCTGTACCCTGAGCGGGCTCCACTCCCGCACCGCTGCTGGGGACAAGTGCAGGCACTGCTCTCTGCACCCAGGGCCAATGGGCGGCTTTTATTGGGCTCAAGAGGACAAGTGTCGCCAAGTGCCATGGCAATGCAGCTCCCGTAACCCACGGGAGGTGGCACCTCTCCCCTAGCTCAGCTGTCCGCACCCAGCAGTCACCACCTTGGGGACCATGGCGGCAGCCCCAGGCCCAGGGCTGGAGTCCACCCCCGGGGTGGGTGAGCAGATGGAGAGGAGGATGGAGGGACGGGTGGGTGGAGGAGTTAATGGATGGATGGACAGAAGGACAGACAGATGGGTGGGTGGACAGATGGGTGGGTGGACAGACAAGTGGATGGAGGGACAGACGGATGTGCAGATGAGTCTCCTGCCTCCCGCCCCATCCCAATCTCCCCTCTGCCCATGGGGTGCCACACCCCGGTGTCCCCTCCCCACAGACACAGCCCCCAACCTGCCACATCATGGGCTCCAGATGTGATGCCCGGTGTCAGCAGGACCCCATTACTTGCCCAGGGGGCTGCCTGGGTACTGTGAAGAGCTGAATATGAAGTGTTGCTGGCAAGACCTTTGCAGGGTGATCTGCTCCATCCCACATCGCAGCTCCCACCTGCTCGGGCACAGGAGAAACTGAGGCACAGGGTGGCTGGTGGCTCCCCAGGGATGGACTGAGGGCTTTGGCAGGGCCACCCTTCCTGTGGTGATTCCTCAAGAGGTGAAGAAGCAGCCTGGGGACATGGGGACAGAGTCCCCACTGGAGTGATGTGCGTGAGGAAGCTGTCCAGCCCCAGCCTGTGTTTAAGGCAGGGGATAGGGCTTTGGATGACGTGGCCTCCCCGTCCCCAATGTCCATAACCCAGAGCCTAAAAGGAGCTTGTGGGTGCTTTTCCCCCCAAGACCTGCTTTGAGGGTGCCCCTGAGCTCTGCCCCCCTGGCAGGGGGCACAGCCTGGGGGCAGCCTCAGTGTCCAGCTGTCCATCTGTCTGTCTATCCCTATGCACCTGCACGTGGTTGTGCTGACATGGGTGCATGTGCCAGTGTTTCTATGTACCTGTATGTGTGTCCCCTTGTCCGCCCCCGTGCCCCCACGCATGGCTGTGTCCCCATGGCAGGGGTTTGTGCCCCCATGGCAGGGGTTTGCACCCCCGAGCACCCACCTTTACACACCACGTGCGTGTCCACCTGCACGCGTGTCCCTCTCCATGTGCCCAGGGCCGCCACGGCTCTGCCGAGTGGCGCTGCTGTCCCCAGGCAAAGGTCGAGGTGTCCCAGCCCCACCACTTCCCCACGCCCACGCCTGGCCAAGGGGCGAGCGAGCAGGGCTGGGGCAGGCTGCTTTATTGGGGGCCAGCAATAGCAGCCCCAAGATAAGCATGTGGGGCTGTGCCGAGGTTGGTGATGCCACGTGCTGGCACCCATCTGAGGACCGTGCTGTGACCCAACAGCCCCGGCCCTAAAAAAACCTCTTCTTCGGCAAAGGAGATGTAGGTGCGCGGGACAGGGGCGAGCAGCCCCATTGGGATGTCCATGCCGGGCAGGACACCAGCACTTTCGCCCTCTGGCTTCCCCTCTGCCGCTGCCCCGTCCTCCTCCAGCCACTCCAACTCCAGCGCGGTCCCCTCGGCCATCACCGCCTTCTCCTCCTCTGACTTGGGCCCGAACGCCCAATCTGTGGGGGCAGAGATGGAGCCGTCAGTGACACATCCAGCCCACGGCAAAGGCTCTGGGTTTGGGGGACCCTCCCTCTCCCTCCCCTCCCAGCCCCATAAGGAGCCCCAAAGCTCCTCCCCGCTCTGGGCAGCCCTCACCGGCAAAGTCGTGCACCAGGTCCTTGATGAGGTGTCCCACAATGGCATATGCCACCACCAGCACCAGGGTGGCCGCCATCAGCAGGTACAGGACATAGCGGGGCAGGCGGATGCTGTCCAGGGCGGGGGGCTTGTAGTCCACATACAGCACCCCGTCTTCCTCGGGGGGATCCTGTAGCAAGTGCCGCGGCCCCCATACCCCCCCATTTTTCCCCACCAGGACCATTGCCAGGTCCCCCCACGCGCCAGTCCTGAGCCACCGAAGCCTCTGCTGCGCGGGGGGAGAAGTGGCATCGGGGTCCTTGAGGGTCCTCGGCGGGGGCAGGTCAGCGGGAGAGCGCGGTCGCCACGCGCGGTG
>NW_010164918.1:0-1462 GCF_000695765.1 Mesitornis unicolor | reverse complement strand
AGCATCCGCAGGAAGGAGCTTAGTGCCGCTAATCCGGCACAGCCCCGCTTGCTCGGCGTGGGGGGCCACCGGTGGGCTCCCCCATGGCCCAGGGTCCCCAGGATCTGCCCCTCTGGCAGCACCACAGGAAGGGGGTACCCGCCTGCAGCTGGAGAAGCCCTAAAGGCAGGGGTGGGGAGAGACACCCCAAGGCCTCCCCCTGCCTCCCCCCAGCTCAGTTAAATCCCTCAGCAGATCCTGGATCCTCGAGCAGATGGCGTGAAATCCTGGCAGCAGCACCCAGCCCACAGCACTCAGACCTGGGGGTGATGGGTGGAGGGGCCGGGTGCCACAGCCCCATGTCAGGGGGGCACCTACAGGGTCCCCTTTGCTGTGTGGGGTCTTCCCGCTGCAAAGCCACCCATGGCACGTGGTTGTCACCTTCCCGGAGCTTTGTGTCGGCAGCTGCTTGTGGCACCGCAGTGCCCAGCATCGCTCCTCCGGTGAGGAGCAGCCTGCAGAGGGGCGCAGGGTCTGGCACCGCCCAAAAGCGATGCCCTCAGCACCAGGAGGGTGCAGGGCTTGGCCTTGGAGAAATAAAAACCCAAACGCAAGGTGGGTTGGCCGGGAAGGGATGAAGGTGCCGCAGGGTTCGGTGCCAAGTCAGGGCTCAACGCCTGGGTCCTTCTCCACTGCGGGACCGCTTCCTGCTCTGCTGCTTTCTGCACCCAGGTTGCCCCTGGCCAGATCCTGGCCACAAATATGCTGGTTTCGTTCCAATTTGGGCTTAAAAGGCATTTGGGGGAGCAGAGGCAAATGCTGGCACAGAGATCTGGAAACAATCCTACGCGGTCCAAGTGAGTCACCTGTGGAAACACTGGAGAACAGGGGAGAGTGAGGGTTGAAACAGCTGCGGTGGTGACAGTGGGGACAAACAGTGACAAATGCTGGGGAAATGCGCAGGGGAATCAGCAGGATCAGCGTGGCAAAGCTGAAAAGGTCCCGGTGTGGAGCTGGCAGCCACCTTGTGCTGATAACGTGGCAAGGGGGAAACGGCACGTCCCACTGCCCTGCCCACCCGAGCATGGAGATGGGGGCAGACACCCCAAAGCCTGGTGGTGCTGGCTGGGTCCTGCCCATCACCCAGGGGCTGCAGAGGATGAGGGAAGGGGGCAGCAACCCCCGCATCAGCTGCTGACTCCAAAACGGTGTGAGAACACCAGGTCTGTCTCCAGCGCTGAGGAAGAGGGGTTCAGTGGCCCTCACCCATCACATGCAAGTGACCTCATCCACAGCACGTGGGTGCACGGGTCAGACTGCCAGTAAGTATGTATGGGCAACCAAAACTGGTCACATTTCCAGTAAAACCCCCTTCCACTGGGTGCTGAACTGGGACAGACTGGGCTGCAGCTGGGGTTCCCCATTCCAGCCATGTCCACAAGCACCAGAGCCCCAGGGACACTGAGCCGGCCGCAGCAGCAGC
>NW_010164917.1:5859-6713 GCF_000695765.1 Mesitornis unicolor | reverse complement strand
GCCGTTGAGGAGCGATGGTGGTGGTGGACGATGGGCTCCAGAGGGTCCTGTCCTGCCGTGGGCCCCGTCTGTCACTGTTCTGTGCTCTGGGGATGCCGGGTTTGCACCGCAGCAGCGATCAGGCCTGCGGGTTTGCTGCAGGGATCGAACAAACACAGCGTGGCTGTGGTCATCCACAGTGACCACAGGAGCTGGTCAGACACTGCGGTCCAGCTGCATTTCCCGCACAACCCGTGATGCCTGCGGTTTGGGCGGGAGAAGGGTAGACAGAGCGCTCTGATGTGCAGCTGTAATGTCCAAAATCTTCTAAAAATAGGTGTCCTGATTAGACCGTGGTTTAAAGGTTTGATGTGGGTGTAGAGGTTGAGGTCCCAGCACCTGCGTTTGCAGACCTGACACCACCTCTGGACAGCGCCGAGTGCGCAGGGGTCGCCCCTTTGGCAGCGCTGGGGCACTTGGCGAGGCAGCCCGTCGCCGAAAACACCCAGGGCGCTCGCAGGCGTTGTCCAGACCAAGGCTGGATTAATTATTGTTTAATTGTTTTCTGCCGATCTGGCGTGTCCTGGCTCCGGCTGACCAATCAGGGTGGCTCCACCGCCTGATTATCTCCAAAGTCCATTTTTTAAAGTCTAAGAAGCCAATGAGACTCCTGCGTTCTGAAGCGTTGACTTAGACAGGCATGCCCGGAGATCACGCCAAAATCTTTCCTTCCTCCTGCTAGCTGTTTCGTGCTGTGCCTTTTTAATGCCTTTTTCACCAGCAGTATTTCCTTTCAAAAATCAGTTTCATTATTTCAGTGAGGCTCGCCGGTTGGTTTTAGACAGTGCCCTGCGATTTGCTTAACAGACACTCGG
>NW_010164917.1:5406-5782 GCF_000695765.1 Mesitornis unicolor | reverse complement strand
CCTGCGCAGCAGAGGACGATCTGCGTGCGTGGTTAATTTGTCTGCAGGCCGGGACCTGGGGCGAGCACAGGTGATTTGCCAGGTCCCCCATTTCTGCTCAAAGGAGAGATGAGTGGTGGGATCGCTGTGTGCTCTGGGCCGGCCGCCTCTGGCCCGTATCTCCGATTCCAACGGGCAGGGCAACCTCGAAATGTTCGGGATGCCCAAACTCACAGCACCTCACAGGGCTCGTTTCGCCTGTTTCAGACATTCGGAAGTATTACTTTACAGCAAATGCCAACGGGCAAGAGCAGTGCTTATTCCTGTTGTTTCTGAAGCGTCCGCACCACAGCGTTTCACCAGACGTGGTGATTTGGGGTTTTCTCAGGGCAGAGCA
>NW_010164917.1:4991-5375 GCF_000695765.1 Mesitornis unicolor | reverse complement strand
TCCTGCTGAGAAGGACGCTCATTCTGGTGCTTAATGTTCCATTTTCTTTCGAAAGACGGCAAAGTGTAATTGAAACCCAAGTTGCAGCAACTTGTTAAACACTTCAGGAGCAGCGCCCGTTTTATCCAGCGCTGATATTTAGGCTGCAGCTGCCGCAGATAAACCGAGGCCCCAGATGGTGCCTGTCTAATCCTCATGAGAATTCATGTCCTGGAGGCAGCTCTTATCTCTCCAGACCTGACATTGTCTGCAGGTCTACTATAAGGGGGAATAATATAAACATGCTATGCATGAGTTTCACTTCCTTGAATATCACAAAGACACAGGAAGTTAAGTTAAACGTTACGAGAACAGAGTTCACATTACCGAAAGTCGAGCTATTTC
>NW_010164917.1:4657-4899 GCF_000695765.1 Mesitornis unicolor | reverse complement strand
TTTGCAGAACATCTTTGCATTTGTTTTGTCTTTGCTGCCGGTCGCCGTTGGCACATCTGGGCACCGCCGCAGGCGCCGCTTTTCACCCCTCGCAGCTGCGCGGGTGGTGCAGAAACGTTCCCATTCTTCGCTTTTCCCAGCCAAAACGTGCGGTGGTGCTGCCTTGTGCCCAGGCACCCTTTGCCTGTCCTGTCAGGCAGCCAGGAGTGGTCGCAACCCCCATTGGAGAGGAGTCCTGACCC
>NW_010164917.1:4317-4646 GCF_000695765.1 Mesitornis unicolor | reverse complement strand
ACATCTCCTGTCACTTCTGCATTGAGTTACCTTATGTAGCAGCCATAATTTTGTACCTTTTTGTGTATTTCCTTCCATGTGTGCCTTTAGAAATGGTCCATGCTTCGGGTGACCGGCTGTGTTTTTAGGAAGCCGTGTTCGTTAATGCTGTTGTGTCCGTGTCGGCCTTGACTTCGTCGTCAGCCCGAGGGCCGGCTTTGCCCTCCACGCTGTTGCAGAGAGACTCAAAAGGTTCTGGTTAGACCCAAATAAATAAAAAGGGAAGAAGTAAAAGTTGCTGGAGTGGTGCTCGTGGAAAAAGGTTATCAGAGGTAAGTACTGTGTTTCAG
>NW_010164917.1:2108-4291 GCF_000695765.1 Mesitornis unicolor | reverse complement strand
GTCAGAAGAGAAAATTCTCACTGCTAAAAGCCTGGCGTGGTGACTTCCATAGAGACCAGCCTTGCAAGAGGTGTATTTACTGAACTGTACTCTAAGTGTGATAAAAATGACAGCATTTTTCAAAGGAGGAATGGGAATACAGCAGAAAACACTACAGCCGGTCTTGGTATTTACCGGGTTGTTACGCTTGTGCTGGTTTCACGTTGTATCCGGGTTATGCTGTGCTGTTCCACTTCATACATGAGAAATTTCCTGTGGCACTCGGGTTTCCAGTGTTTCCAGTGCTGTACGGAAGTACCTCTTACTGCCCAGTACATTGCCCACTGCTCTGCGGCTGAAAACCAGAACGTTCCAGGGAGCTCTGCAGAAAAGCACATCTGAGTCTCTGTAACGTTGCAAATTAACTCATAATTCTGGAGTTTTCTGCTTTATTTAAAAGAATGTGAACAAAAGGTTTTAGGCTTTTCATTCGAAAGCAAGCTAAAACCTTTTGATGTTTTTTACCATGGGAAAGAAGAGATCAGAAGTCATGCACTAAACTGCTGACAGTTTTGGTCTAATTTAGGTCAGAAGAGAGAATCTGTGCCTTTTTGCCATCTTTTAAATAACCACGTCCCAGCCAGTAGCATGGTGGTGATCAAGTATATGTGTTGAAAGTCCCATTATTCAGACTTATTTTGGTTTAAACTGTTTCAGGAGGGACTGCTTAATTTCACCTCTTTAGGTTAACTTTGGCGAAAATGGGCAGTCGGCTGTGGTAGCATCCAGTAAGAGCGGTGCAAGCGAGGTTTTATACGTTGGTTCTCCTGCCGTGGAAGTCGTAATTAAACATAATTAAGCGGTAATTAGGGGATGTGGAGCTGTGTCCTGGAGTCACAGTTTAATTGTGTTTGTCTCGCGGTGTGGTGGTGCCGGTGGCCTGGGACAGCCGCGGTGGCGGTGTGAGCGTCACCGCGTCCCCGGCCGCTGACGTGCGCTGGTTCACATCAGCCGTGCCGGGACAAACTGGGGTGCTCTGGGTCTTTAATAGACGTTTTCTTAATATTTTGCCTCTGCGCATTAAAAAGAAGAAGAAAATAATTCCTTGGCGTTGATTACGGTTGTGCGGTCTGCTCATTAGCGATTCCGTCTGCGTCCCTAAACAATTATTGTCAGCGATATTTATACTACGTACGAGCTTCCTGGGTGCACGTTGTTGCACCGCCGTAGCTGCAGGAGCACAACAGAACGATAACCTCTCCCGAGCTGAACATACAAGATAAAAGATGTTTGAGATTACCACGCGAACAATTGGAAAACAACGCGAGCAGGAGGCACACCGCGCCACTCGGTGAAGTTGTGTTTCTGTGTCTCGCGGCGCCCCGGGATGAGCCGTGCGGATGGGGCTGGCCGCGAGGGATCTGAGGGTTGTTGGCGTGGGAAGCGGCCCAGGTACGGGGGGGGGGGTCACCCCAGTGCCCCCCTGGAAATTGGGGTGCAGCAGGGATCGACTTCCCCTTTGCACTTGAAGGGTTTCTCTGTGTTCTCTTTAATTCTAACGGCATTGATATTCCGTTCGCTTTATGAAACCCTTTATTACAAACAGTTATGAATATGAACATCTCATTTGACTGCTGATGAACAGAGGGGAAAATCTAAATTAAAACTTTAAATACCACTATTTAATTACCCAAATGGCTTTGACTGTGTTAAAGAGTGCCTGGGATTATTCTGTTTTTCAATTTGTTTTAATGCTTCCTCGGTAAAAGCTGATGGATTCCCAGGCCCATTGCTGTCACTGATGAACTATATAAAGATAAATGACATTATGGTAAATTCCACTTAATGACACATTTTTAATTTTCAGAACACAGACATTTTCTGGCTAGTGAATGAAGGCTAATTACCTCAAGATCAGAACAAAATAACTCCTCATTTTGAAAGATAATAGAAAAGAAATGTTGCAGATTAATGATGCTATTTATCTTTAAGAGAAAAAAAATTCTATCTTTATCCTGATAGTGCTGTTCCCCGAGGAACGTGGTTATAAAATGAATCTGAAGTCGCAACTTAATAGGTTATTAAAATTATTTGAGTGCGGGCTCCTCTGGTTCAGCCTTTCCATAAATTTAAATTGGAGGTCTGCTGTATTTCAAAAGAAAGCAGCTTGTTTACGAGACCGCGGGGAGAAGGCAGGGTGCTGA
>NW_010164917.1:1872-2077 GCF_000695765.1 Mesitornis unicolor | reverse complement strand
AAAGATGCACTTAACCCCGTTCTGTATCTCCTTTTTTCAACCCTGAATGGAACAGAGGCGTCTCAGAAACAGTCGAGAGAAAAGTTGAAAATGTCTGAATTGTGTAGC
The DNA here is from genome assembly GCF_000695765.1 of Mesitornis unicolor. Lineage (NCBI taxonomy): Eukaryota > Metazoa > Chordata > Aves > Mesitornithiformes > Mesitornithidae > Mesitornis > Mesitornis unicolor. The sequence continues at coordinate 1,969 of NW_010164917.1, read as the reverse complement.
GCCGGTGCCTTTTCAGCGCGTGTCATTAGCGGAGTAAATGGGGATAAAGAGACAAAGGTGGGTTTGCTGCGGGAGGCTGGAGGTGCCGGGCGCGGGG
>NW_010164917.1:733-1775 GCF_000695765.1 Mesitornis unicolor | reverse complement strand
TCAGGTTTTTACACGCTCGTTTGGGCTGTCCTGTCCATGTATCCTTGTCCCCAGCTTGGTCACCGGCAACAGCTATGGTCCCTCTCCGTACTGTAACCACAGGTGTGTCCTGGGAGCAAATTCCTGCCAGGTACCGTTCTCCTGCAGAGAAATGGATTTTTGGAGTATGAAGATGTCATTGACAAAAAGGAAATTTCGTCCATGAAAACGTCTTTCACGTAGAGTTGTTACCCAGTCCCAAAAAGCTGGACTTGCTGGTGTGCTGGCAGCCAGGCTGGTAGGAGCTGTGGTGCACGGTGTTGCGCTGCTCCGTGCACCGTTCCTGTGTGGTTTTCCCGTTTTGTGGGTTTTTTACTGCAGCTGCCTCTGCTGTCACCACGGGAGAGGCCGCAGGAGCAGCCAGTGGCCCCACAGGGCTGTGGGTCCTGCTGCCATTGCTTCCTCCACAGCCAGAGCAGCTCTCGAGGGGGAGTAGCCATTGCTTTCCTGCTCCACAGCCCGCCCCGTCCCACCAAGTTCTTGGGAGAGGTAGCAGCTAAGGAGGGAAACACTGCTTGTCTGCCTGACAAAGGCCTCGAGGGCTGCCACCAGTCCCTTGGGCATGGAGGTCCCTGAGGCATGGAAGTCTTGTGGCATGGAGGTCCTGTGGCATGGAGGTCCCTGTGGTATGGAGGTCCTGTGGTATGGAGGTTCCTATGGCATGGAGGTCCCTGTGATGTGGAGGTCGCTGTGGTATGGAGGTCGCTGTGGTATGGAGGTCCCTGTGGCATGGAGGTCCTGTGGCATGGAAATCCTGTGTTATGGAGGTCCTGTGACATGGAGGTCCCTGTGATATGGAGGTCGCTGTGGTATAGAGGTCGCTGTGGCATGGAGATCCCTGTGGCAAGGAGGTCCTGTGGTATGGAGGTCGCTGTGGTATGGAGGTCGCTGTGGTATGGAGGTCCTGTGGTATGGAGGTCGCTGTGGTATGGAGGTCCTGTGGTATGGAGGGCCCTGTGGTATGGAGGTCTTGTGGTATGGAGGTCGCTGTGGTATGGAGGTC
>NW_010164917.1:0-601 GCF_000695765.1 Mesitornis unicolor | reverse complement strand
GAGGTCCTGTGGTATGGAGATCCATGTGGCAAGGAGGTCCTGTGGTATGGAGGTCCTGTGGTATGGAGGTCGCTGTGGTATGGAGGTCTCTGTGGCATGGAGGTCTCTGTGGTATGGAGGTTCCTATGGCATGGAGGTCCCTGTGGTATGGAGGTCCCATGGTATGGAGGTCCCTGTGGCATGGACTCCGTGGCCCTGGCTGCTCTGACTTCCCCAGCCATGCAGCCCCCACTCACTCCTATCCCAGAGGCCCTGCTCTGTGTGTGGTGTCGTCAGGAGCAGCCATGTGTGTGTAGCTGTGGCGGCCATGGCTCATTCCCTGTGGGTATCCAGGTGGTGTTTCCCCCCTTTGCTGTGCACACCTGGGGACGGACAGGCCAGACAGGGACCGGGGCACAGTGGTGCCTGGTTCCCAGCCCTCAGGGCCCCTCTGCGGGTGGCGGGGCCTGGGTGACACACTCAAGTGTGCTCCCATGTTCTCCTGTGTCCCCTGTGCTCTCAGCTCCATCCCAGATGGGTATTCTCTGTGCCCCTCGCTGCTGCTGGCTTTGTCCTGCCATCCCCCCGACACCTCCTGTTACCACTCTGACAGAAGCCCCCC
>NW_010164916.1:387-2014 GCF_000695765.1 Mesitornis unicolor | reverse complement strand
AAAGCACCCGATTCGGCTCGTTTTGTCCCCACATTGGTGCCAAACTGGGGGCCGTGCCCCTCTCCCCTCCGGTTCAGGATCCGGAGCGGGTTTCCGCTCTCTCTCCACCTTTTTTTTTTCCCTATTTATTTCGGGGTTTTTTTGAAGAGGGAAATGGGGTTTTTTGGGACGAAGAACAAACGATAATAACGATAATAACAGCGCTAACGATAGCGAGAAGTCGACAGGGTCTTGTCCGCTCTGCCTTGTCCCCACCCTTCTCCAAATCCTCCCAAAAAGGGCATTTTTTACCCCAATAAACCTCAGCTCGCCGGGGCAAATGCTTTTGCTTGGCCAATTCTAGCAGCCTGGACCACGAAAAGGGCAGAAAAGACCCCAGAAAAGACCCTCCCAAAAGGCTGAGTCCCCCCATAACATCATTATTATTATTGTTATTATTATTGTTGTTGTTGTTATTATTGTTATTATTGTTGTTATTATTATTATCGTTGTTATCATTATTAATACTGTTATTACTATTTATTTTCTCCTCTCCATCGGGATAATTTCTCGATTTTCTATGGTTTCGGCTCCTATTTATTCCCAGTTCTTCGCTGGCTTTCCCCAGCCCTGGGACCCCTGGGACCCTGTGCTCCTCTTGGATCCCCCCCCTCTTTATGTGTCCCCCACTTTGTGGGTTGTGTCCCACATTTTGGGTTACGTGGTGCCCATTTGCAGCTCCTCGTACTTTTAAACTAACTATTAATGTAAATATTTATTAAGCAGACCTCCCAATTCAAGTAGCAATGAGAGCTGCGCCCCGCTGAGGTGGGGAGGACCCCGCTTGGGGGACCCTTGGGTTGGAGTGAGGATGGGGGGGTCCTCGGAGAGACCCTGGCCCCCGCCACCGGACTCGACTCTTTGTACTTTTCATGGCAGAAATAGTAAAATATATATTAAAAATTTAAAATAAATCGGAAATTGTCGTGGAATGGGTGGGGGGGGGATGGGGGTCTCAAGCTTCGTCCCCCTCCCCAACTCCCTCTTGGCCTCTTCTGCTCCTGCTGTTTCTTTTGGGGGTCCTGTCTTAGTCTGGGAGAGGGGGGGGTCCCTGCCCCACCTTGGGGGTCCTGCAATGTTCTGGGTGGGATCCCTGCCCCTTATGGGGGTCCTTGCCCCATCCTGGGGGTCCCTATTCTGTCCTAGGGGATGGCTCCTGCCCAGTTCTGGGGGGGTATCCCTGCTCCTTATGGGGTCCTGTCTCACTCTGGGGGTGCCTACCCCATCCTGGGGGGTGTCCCTGCCCTTTATGGGGTCCCTGCCCCATCCTGGGGGTCCCTACCTTGTCCTGGGGGCATCTTTGCCCCAATTTGGGGGGATCCCTGCCCCTTATGGGGTCTCTGCCACTTATGGGGGTCCCGCCCCATCCTGGGGGGGATCCCTATGCCCTATGGGGTCCTTCCCCCACCCTAGGGGTCCAGTCCCATCCTGGGGGGGTCCTTACCTCTTATGGGGTCCCTGTCCTGTCCTAGGGGCTGTCCCTGCCCTTTACGGGGTCCCTGCCCCTTATGGGGGTCCCACCTCATCCTGGGGGGGTCCTTACCCCTTATGGGCTTCCCTGTCTTGTTCTGATAGGAAGGTCCCGTCT
>NW_010164916.1:0-256 GCF_000695765.1 Mesitornis unicolor | reverse complement strand
AACTTATGGGGTCCTTGCCCCATTCGGGGGGGGGTGTCTGCCCCATAAGGGGTCCCTGCTCCACTCTGGGGGTCCGTGCTCTGTCCTTGGGGGTCCCAGCCCCATTTTGCGGGGGTCCCTATCCCTTACGAGGTCCCTACACCTTATGGGGTCCTTGCCCCTTACAGGATCCCTGTTCCGGGAGGTCCCTTCTCTGTCCTGGGGGGGGTCCCTACCCCTTAAACGATCCCTGCCCCACCCTGGGGGTCCCGCCCCG
>NW_010164915.1:4617-5190 GCF_000695765.1 Mesitornis unicolor | reverse complement strand
CCCCCCCCCAATTTAAGGTTTTTGCTGTGTGTGCACGGGGGGGTGGCGTGGGGGTCATAAATGGCTCCGAAACCGGTGTCGCTCCCGTTTTCCCCCCGCAGCAATGGCGAGCTTTGGGGAGGACGGGCTGCGTGCGGCTGCCCCTCTGCCCCCGGGAAGGGGCTTTTGTGGCGGCGGAAGGGGCCCCAGCTTTTTTTTTTTAAAACCCCGCGTGCTCCGATTGCCCCGCATCACTTTTCCTTTTTTTTGTTCTTTTCCCCTGCTGTTCCCCTGCTTTACTTCTGTTGCATTTTGGGTGAGTCATGCAATTAATCCCGGTTAATTGCCTTCTCGGTGTTGCCTTCTGCCCTGTGCTTAAATTCCTTTGTGTCCTTTGAGCTGAAAAATAATGCGCTTAAACCAGGGGCTTGCTTTGCCAAGGGGATTTTTAATGTTAATTTTTCTGCCCGTAGGCGTCCGGCCAGCGGGGAGGGTCCTGGCTGGGGTCTCCCACTGCAAACCCATGGCTGGTTACTGGGAATGGGAATGACCGGTGGTACCGGGGGTCAGTAGCCCCTCAGTGAGCAGCACTGA